>NW_022103940.1:3123568-3147383 GCF_000313985.2 Echinops telfairi | reverse complement strand
ATCAAAAAGGGTTAGAAAATTGCTTTGAATTATGCTAAAGCTTAATGAAGAATAAACCCAAATCTTGTATTTCAGTGTGAGAGAACAAATTGTTGATGAACTCCTAAATGAGAAAAAAATGATATCAATTGGGCTCAATGTAGTATACTTAATTATTGTGGTCTGTGTATATGCATCAAGAAATGTCCTAAAAAGTTAATCAAATGTTTGTTTGTTTTTAATCATTTTATTGGGTCTCGTACAATTCTTTTTTTAAAAATCATTTTATTAGGGCTCATACAACTCTCATCACAATCCACACATACATCAATTGTGTAAAGTGCATTTGTACATTCACTGCCCTCATCAAATGTTGTTGAGCTCTTACTTGACTTCTCAGATTGCATGGGTACATAAGTTAAGGAATGATAGTCAGCTGTTGTATAGTAGCATAGAATCAATTTAAAAATGAAGTTACTAATAATCTGATAAAATGAGTGTAACAATTGGGTTTTATAGCAATTTGGCTGGGCCAGGATTCTCAGTGGTTCATCACCTGAAGCCTAGTAACTCCCCATACATAATATAGCCTAACCTGGTGTCATCAACTCCATAATGGGATCTGCTAGGGACAGCAAAGCAATTGTAAAAAGAACAGAGTGGAATGATACTCCTTTACTCAGGTTACAGCCCTGCTAAAATGGAAATGTTTGGGGTTTGCGGGGGGTGGGCGGAAGAGGGTGATACTTGCTTCCTACATAAAGAGTCACTGTGGAAATCTTGCTTATTTTTCCTGGGTCTATATCTTGCATCTGGCTTGTGGACTTCTGGATCTTTTTTTTTTTTTATAATACTTTTATTGGGGACTCTTACAACTCTTATTGCAATTCACCCAGTGTATCAAGCACATTTGCACATATGCCGCCATCATCATTTTCAAAGCATTTTTTCCCACTTGAGCCCCAGATATCAGCTCCCAATTTCTTCCCCCTCCCTCCTCCGCCCGCCCTCCCTCACGAACCCTTGATAAGTAATAGATTATTGTTTTCACATCTTACAAAGTCCTCCATCGCCCCTCACCCACTATTCCATTATTTGTCCCTCTGGGAGTGGGTTATAGGTTGATCCTTGTGATCGATTCCTCCTTTTTCCCACCACTCTCCCCTAATCCTTCTGGTATCTCTATTCTCATTGTCGGTCCTGAGAAGTCTATCTATCCTGGATTTCCTGTGTTGCAGGCTCTTATCTGTAGCAGTGTGCATGTACTGGTCTAATCCAATTTGTAAGGTAGAATTGAGGTCATGATAAAGGGGGGCAGGGAGGAAGCATTAAAGAACTAGAGGAAAGTTGTGTGTTTCATTGCTATACTGCACCCTGACTGTCTCATCTCTTCCCTGTGACCCCTGTGTGAGGGGATGTTCAATTGTCTACAGATATAAAGGCCAACAAAGAGAACTTTAACTATTTATAGGCTTTACCATTTTTGTCAGTGGCTTTCTTTTTGTTGCTGTTGTTTTATTGTTTTGTTGGTCTTGATTTAATTTGCTGTTTTATTTGGCTTTGTCTGGTTTTTGTGCTTATTAATGTATCTGCATGTCTATCTAGGTAAGATAGGCAGGATAAATAATTCAGAGATGAAAAGAATGGGATTAATGGTTTGGGGGGCTATTGGAGAAGGGGGGTGGGAGATATGGGAGGGGGCCAACAAGCCAGGGACAAGGAACAACAAGTGAACTAAAATCAATGGAGAGAAGGGCATAGAATGCCTATTGGGGTTAATCAAGGGCAATGTAGCAGCGAAGAATTACAAAACTTGAATGAAGGCCAAACATGATGGCGGGACAAGAGGAAAGTTAAAGGAAATAGAGAAAAGAACTAGGAGGCAAAGGACTTCTGGATCTTTGGACTTGAGCCAACGCCCTGCTATATTGCCAGCTGATCCTGGGAACCATTTGTTCTGCCAAACCCTGAATCCATTCACCTTTACAGCCTGTGGTGTTCCTGCTGCTCCTGGGTTCATCAGCTGTTCAAAGCTACTTGAGTCAAGAGAAGTCTTCAGCTTAAATCTGTCCCACAGAGTTGACTTCTACAATTGGTGAGTGATTTTCTTGATATAAATCTCTCTCTTTACACACACACACACACACACACACACCTAGTTCTGCTTCTCTAGAGAACACAACCTAACATAATGGGATAATATAAATATCAGGTGTACTTAACTCAAGGGAATCATGATACTATCTATTGGTCAAGTTGTGAGGATGTTGGTCTTCTTTACTTTGTTTTGTAACCCACACCGAAGGTTACAATTCTTGAACTTCATCAGCAAATGCTTCAAGTCCTCCTAACTTTCAGCAAGCAAGGTTGTGTCATCTGCATATCACAAGTTGTCAATAAGCCTTTCACCAATCCTGATTCCCCATTCTTCTTCATATAATCCAGCTTCTATGATTATTTTCTCAGCATATAGATTGCATAAATATGGTGAGAGGATACAACCCTAATGCATACCATTCCTGCTTTTAAACCATGCAATAGTCCCTTGTTCTGTTGACACAACTACCTCTTGATCCATGTACAAGTGCCACATGAGCACAATGAAGTTTTCTGGAATTTTCACTCTTCTCAAAGTTATCCATAGTTTGTTATGATCTATATGATTTTTAATGACCTCATATGCATATGAAAGTTTGGGATTAAATAAATAAGGCTTAAGAAGAATTGTTGCATTTGAACTGTGGTGCTGGAGAAGAATATTGAAAGTGCCACAGACTAATAAAAGCACAAACCAATTTGTCTTGGAAAATGTACGACCAGAGAGTTCCTTAGAGGTATGATGGTGATACTTAGTCTTACACACTTTGGACATGTTGTCAGGAGAAACCAATCCCTGGAGAAGGACATCATATTTGGTAAAGTAGAGGTGCAATGAAAAAGAGGAAGACCTTAAGGATATGGATACACCACGCTATAAGGATAGCCTCAGACATAGGAACAATAGTGAGGCTGGTGCAGGATCAGGCACTGTTTGGTTCTATTGAACATGCAGTTGCTATTGGTTAAAATTGGCTTGATGGCACCTAACAACAATAACAACATCCTATTTTTAGATATGTCTGGAAGGATATATATCAAAGTGTAATATAAAGATGATGTTTAACAAGAAACACAACTTATCGGAATTCCCTTTAAGAATTAATTTACCGACAAATACTACTAGAAGGAGTAGCAAAGAAGTTCTAATCATGTGAAAGAGGTCATCGCATGTAACTCCTATATAGGGCCAGATTAAGGCATGTGTGCACCATAAGCACTGATAATCTATGGTGTCCCCTCCTCTGCTTACTCAAGCATTTGACTAAGATATGTGATATATCACAAATTATATATACATATATATGTGTGTGTATTCACTATATATAAAGTAAGCACATTGAAAAATAAGTTACATCATGGAAATATCTGAGATACACACATGTGTATATGTTTGCATATGTGTGCATCTTAAATATATCCATGATGTAACTTATTTTTGATGTGATTACAATATTAGTAAATCGATGCAAAAGCGGTGTATTCCATTTTAGTAGAATGAGGTGATCTGGATTGGAAAAATTTTAGTGGATATGGCAGGAGAAAGATGAGACTTTCTATTTTCGTTGAGTTCCAGTGTTAGAAACCCACAGGGGAAGTTCTATACTGTCTTATAGGGTTGCTATAAGTTGGAATTGACTCAATGGCAGTCAGTGTTTGAGTGTAAGTGAGGTACTAAGATTTTTATTGCATACCAACTTTTCTGCAAAGAGAATATGCCATATATAGCACAAAAATAGTGAACTTAGTTGTTTTAATAATCAATGTAAAATTTGGGTGCTTTCCCACATAGTTTATCATAGCTCTCTGGTGCTGCTGTAACAGAAATAATACAAATGGATAGTTTTAACAAACAATATTTATCCTCAAACAGTTTAGGAACTTAAAAGTCCAGATTCAGAGTATTAGCTGTAGGGGTATACCTTTTCCTTTCCCTCTGTTGTAGTGGAAGGCTTTTGTCCCCTTTCAATCTTTGGGTTTGGGGAGAACTCCATAAGTCATGGTGTCAATCTGCCCCTGAGGCTAGGAAGTTCTCAGTACACGGACCCTAAAATCAAATAGCACAGTCACACCTGGATCTACTTTCTTGGTTGTAGGGAGTTCCTCCTTTTCTGCTCTCTTCTCTCTCCTTTTATATCTTTTAAAGATAAAAGGTGATGCAGCCTGCACCCTAGAGAAACTACCTTCATATTAAATCAAGGCTGTGATCTGAATATAGGTTTTGCATTTTACTCTAATTCTCTTACAGCTAATTGACTGATCACATCAGGTCACATCAAGGGGATGATTAGCAAATTGAATCATTATCTAACTGAAAAACCACTGAGAATCATGTTCCATCCAAAAAGATATATTTGGGGAGATCATAATTCAATCTATGACATATCATATTTCAGTTTTTAATGATGTTTCATAATAAATATTATAATGATAAATTGGCCGGTGAAAATATATCATAAAAGAACATTTAATTTAAAAATATATTAAAATACACTACTATATTTTATTTTTAGTTAAATCTTCATCTCTATCATGTTATAATTTAAAACTTTGATTTCTCCTCGTTGCTCTTACAAGTTTGTCTATGATTTCATCACCATTAAGCTACTAAATGATATGCACCTTTCTACATAATAAAGATTATGAATTGATTTGATCTTGAATAATTGTATGCTGAAGGTTTTTTAAGTAACTTCTTTTATAACCTTTCCCTTTTCTTAAACTTTTTGTCCTGAATTAAGTAGGGGTTAACATTTCAGATCATTATTTTCATATTCAACAACTTAATCTACTTATCCAGTAACTTGACCTGATCTCCTTTTATTCCTCTTCTCCCTCTTGTAGAATACTATTCTCCTCTCATCCAAATAAACCCTTGTTTACTTTCTAGCCTACAATATTAGTGCTTTGTTGAGGAGTTTGTTATAATTAAAGTTAGGAATGTGCATAAAGCTATTTCAGCATTGATAAATATGCATTGGATTATATCGTTTGCTGTGAAATCATGCATATCTATATGAGTAAACTTCATTTTTCCTAAATATGTAAACATAGTTCTCATATAAGATTGAATCGTGGCACTTCTCTATAAAGGTTTGTATTTAAGTTATCAGTAAGCCTTCTCTAATTTCTTGGATGCCTTCATGAATTCTTCATCTTACATGTTCAAACTATTTTAGAAGGAAAATATACTTGAAAGAACTTCACACACCTTTGCCCTTGTTTTCATGCAAATTCAAGTGTGTCAATGATTCTGTAGTATATTGTTATACAAAATTGATTTTGGGCACTCAGTAATTCAGGAAGCCTGACTTCAGTCCTTTACTTGTTCATATCTAATGCTTTTGTGATGGTAAACTGCCCTATAGTCATTATTTGGTAGTATTTGTTTTGTTGTGTTTTCAAAATTTTTTAAATCCTCCCTTAAATTATACTAATTTTCTGTAAATAACTACTAGAGGTCTTTAAATTTCCTGCTGAAACATGAATATCTTCACCCTTCTGATGAAATTCTTCTAAGATATCATTCCACATAAACAAAGAACAAAAATAATTTTAAAAAATCAATAAGTTCATCCCTACTCATAATGACCCATCGGATAGAGTAAAATTGTTCCATGGAGTTTCTGAAGCTGTAAATCTTTACAGAAGAAAACTGCTTAATCTTTCTCTCATGAAGTGAGTGGTGGGTTTGAAACACTGACCTTTCCGTTAAAAGCCATATATTTAAGCTACTACAGCACTAGCCCCCCCCCCCATTTAATCAATATAAATACATACTTCATTGTTTGCATTTTGTTTGAAATGTTTTTAGCTTATTTTTGGTATCAGCTTTTGTGTCTGTATGTCAGCAATATTTTCTAAGACATCTAGAATTTAAGTGTAATATTCCAGGGTTGAAACTGATGCTAGAATGTGCACTTTCCAACGGGTGCTTGAAAGATATTTTCCTACTAAATCACCACCTAAGTATGTTTTTGAAAGTACCACCTTGGTGAGTAGAGGCATTAAAAAAATGTGTAGAGTAACTGAACAGTAGAGAAAAATTCAGTAAAGTGAATATACAGCTCATGGTATAAAAAAGGGCCCAATCATTAGGTCCTAAATTTTCTGTTGCATGCCATATTGTTAGTATTGTCATAGGACTTGCCTCTGCAGTTAAAAAAAATCAATATTGTAAACTTTGCATAGATATTGACGTACTTGATTTGCAATTTTTCTAAGCTTTTCTAGTTTCTAAGCTAGTAAATGTCAGAAATCACTTTAAAGGTTTTTCTGCTGAAGATGTATATCTGAAAACAATACTTAGCTGATCTGAGAGAGCTCAAGCCTGAAATTTATAGACAAAATAAAATATAAAACTATACTAATTTTAGAGTTAATAGTTAATAGAACTTTATCATTTATGAAGCTTATTAATTCTTCAAACATCATTAAAATATGATTGATTGTCATTTCCTTCATTACTATATTTTCTAATGTGGCCTGCTAAAAATAAGAATAACAAGTTCAATTAGATGACAAAATTGCCATTTCAACACTATTTATTTATTCAAAGTGCCATAAAGAACACTTTATTCTCCCTCAAAATGGTAGTCTACACCCATCAGCTTTATGATGACAGTAAAAATGCATTGCAAAGCAGTTTTCCAATATTGATTGAGATAGTTATGGTTTTGTGCAATCTTGGCTGACTTGGATTCTCAGTAGATTTACAGTAGTTGCAGTTGTTAGGTTCCATAGAGTTGTGTGGTAGTAACATAATTTCATATCAACTTGAAAATATATAGAAGTGTAGGGGTAAAGTTTAACCTTTCAGTCAGGTCACAGCCTGATGACCTCACTTGGAGGTGCAAATAAGATATATAGCTTTCTGGAAGCCAGTCTGTCTCTCTCTCTGCCTTCACCTTCCTGCTTGCTGGTCATTCTGAGAGCTGTTGGAGCCCTGTGGTATTTTCCACCAACTCGTATCCACATGAATTTGCACACACTGGCCTGTGATCTTCCTGTATTCTGCATCATTGCAAGTGGCTGCATGAATCTGAAGGGAGGGTTATGGACTAGTATCAGGCTTTATGGACTTGAGTTGTACTGGGCTGGCTTGTTTTCATGATATATAATTGCTTATTGATATAAAACCCTTTCTTAGACCTTCATGTCACTGGATATTTTATCTCTAGTCAACCCAGCCTACCACAACTTGGTTCCAACTCAAAGTGACCCCATGTGTTAGTCAGAGTTGACTAGATAAAAAAATTCATAGACACCCATATGTGTATAAGAAAAAGTTTTATATAAAAGAGAAATTGTATATAGAGAAAATATCTCAGCCCAGTCAAGATCACGTCCATAAGTCTGATATTAGCCCATATGTCCGATACTAGTCCATAAATACTTCCTTAAACTTATGCAGCCAGGCAATGATGCCAGCTGCAGGAAGATTATAGGCCAGTGCTTGGAAAGCCTTATGGATCCAGTGGTGGTAGAAGCATCTCAGCACTCCTGTGGGTATCCAAGTGGCTCCTCCAGCTCCCAGGCTCTGACTCAATCAGTGTAGCTCCATGTGGCTTGTCATTAGGAATGTCTCACAGGGAGACTATGTATCCCGCCTTCCAGGAGGAAGATAGGAGTTCCCCGAATCCTCAGGAGAAGACCATGCCCACACAGAGGCCTCACTGGCGATGACTTGATTGACAGGCTAGACACTATCCCTTCCCAAGTAGACAGGAGATTATGTAACTGCCACAGCCAATTCAAAACAGAATGAAACACTGTAGGAGTCCTACTTCATTGTCACAATCTTGGTTAAGTTTGAGCATCAATCTATCTTCTTGATGATGTTTGTCTTTGTTATTAACCCTTTACTTTACCAACCATTGTGACCTCTTCCAGGGATTTGTCTCTTTATTAAATGCCAAATGTACATGAGACAAAGTTTCACCATCCTGACTACCAAGGAGCATTCTTGCTATACCTCTTCCAAGACCAGCTTTTTTTGGTCTTCTGTCAGTCCATGATATTTTCAATATTCTACATCAACACCATAATTCAAAAGCATCAATTCTTCAGTCTTACTTATTCATTGTTCAACTTTCCCAGGCATACGAAGTGATTGAAAATCCCATGACTTTGGTCATGTGTACGTTATTCTTTTAAGTGCTATCCATTATCGCCAACACTTTAAAGAGGCTTTGTGCATCAGATTTGCACAGTGCAGTATATCATTTAATTTCTTGACTGCTGCTTCCATGAGAATTGACTGTAGATCCAAGCAAATTGAAATCCTTGATGACTTCAATATATTCTCTATTTATCATGATGTTGTCTATTGGAAAGATGTTCATTTCCTTCACATTGAGTGGTAATGCATATTGAAGGCCGCAGCCCTTGTTCTTCATTAACAAATGCTCCTAGTATTCCTTAATTTTGACAATCAAGGTTGTGTCATCTGCATATCACAGATTTTTAATGAGCCTTCCTTCAATCCTGATGTTGAGTTCTTCTTCTTATAGTACAATGTGTCTGATTATTTGCTTGCCATACAGATTAAATAAATGTGGTGAAATGATACAAACTTGATACACACCTGTGTGAGGCTGGATTGAGTAGATTAAAAAATCCAGTTAAATATATATATAATCACTTTATATCAAGAAGTAATTATATATCAAGAAAACATCCCAGTCCAACTGAAGTCCATAAGTCTGATACAAGTGTATAGGTCTCTCTTCAGACTTATTCAACCACATACAATGATGCAGAATGCAGACCTGTGGGTGCAAGTCATGTGGATTCAAGGTCAGTGGAAACACGGCAGGGTTTTGGCAGCACTCTGGCTAATATGGAGACAGAAAAGCAGGGACAGATGTATTTCTAGGGCTCTCCTTATGAGAAGGCCACACCTCCAAGGAGGTACCATCAAGCTGTGACCTGATTGACAGGTTGCATACTATGCCTACACTTTTATATATCTGCAAGTTGACATAAAATTATCTAATTATCAAAACACCTTACCCAATTTTAAATAATGCATTGTCCACGTATTCTTTTAAACTGCTCTCTTGATCCATGCAGCTTCCCCATGAACACAAGTAAATGTTTGGAATTTCCATTCATCTCAAGATTGTGCATAGTTTGTTTTGATCCATATATGTGGATGCTTTTCGTATAGTCATTAAAAGACAAATAACCATCTATCTAGTATTATCTTCTTTGTTCCAAGTTCCATCTGACATCAGGATGATAACTCTTATTCTATATCCTCTTCTAAATCCAGTCTGAATTTCTGGCAGCTACCTTCCCATGTACTGCTCCAACTGTTATTGAAATATCTTCAGAAAAATTTTACTTATGTTTAATATTATACTGTTTGATAACTTCCACATTGTGTTGGGTCACTTTTCTTTGTAATGACAACAAATATGGGTCTCTTCCATTCGGATGGCCAGGTAACCACCTTCCAAATTTCTTGGCAAAAATGAATGTATTCTTTATCACTTGTTGAAATATTTCAGTTGGCATTCTGTCAATTCCTGGAGAATTGTTCTTTGCTGATGCCTTTAGGGAAACTTTGAATTCTGCTTTCAGTTACATTAGTTAACATTAGTTCTTTATCATATGCCTCTTGAAATGGTTGGCTATTGACCATTTCTTTTTGATACAGTGCCTCTGTTTATTCCTTCTATCTTCTTTTGGTGCTATCACTCAATATTTTGCCCATAGAATTCTTGTGTAATGCAACTTGAGGTGTGAATTTTTCTTTAATTCTATCAGCTTGAGATATGGTGAGAATGCTTTCCCTTTTGACTTTATAACTACAAGTTTTTACACATTTCATTTTAGTTTTCTTCTCTATCTGCCCTTGGAAATTTTCTATTCAGTTCTTCTACTTTATCATTTCTTTGATCTACTTTAGCTACTATATATTCACAAACAAGTTTCAGACTCTATTCTGACATCCACTTGATATTTTCTTTATTTCATGCTTTTAATGACCTTTTGCTTGCATAATGTATGACATCCTTCATGTCATCCCAAAAGTCTTCTGTCATTAGTGTTCTTTGTGTCAAATCTGTCCTTGAGTTTTTCTTGAAATAGAATTGGGGTATGTCATGGTCATATATTTTCTCTTGTGGACTTCTTTTGATTCAATCTGAACTTACATAGGTGCAAAAGATTGCTTATTCTGGCTGCTAATATTGTACTTCTGTATCATCTTTTCTGACAAATGTAGTCAATTTGATTCCTGTGTATTCTTACTGGTGGTGTTCATGTGTGTAGCCATCATTTATGTTGCTAGGGAAAAATCTGCAATGTATAAGTCATATTATACATAAATATATCAAGCCATCTCCAGTTTCATTTCCATAACCAAGGTCATATTGTTTTCAAGTACTGTCCTTTTCTCTTTGTTCCCAACTTTCCCAGTTCAAGTACCAATAATTCTCAATGGATCTGTATTAGTCTGGGTACTTTGGAGAAACAAATCCACAGCAACTCATGTATAAGAGAGAGTTTTATGTAAAGAAAATGTGCATCACGAAAACATCCCAACCCAATGCTGCCCAAGCCCACAAATCCAACATTAACCCATTAAGCCAACACCAGTCCACAAAGTCCTCCACCTCACAAAACAGAGGCAATGATGCCGACTGTAGGAGGAAAGCTGAGTCAGTGAATGAACAAGCATCTCAGCACTAGCAGGGGTCTCCACACGGCTGCTTCAGCACCTAGGGCTGCATCGGGGTAGGTCCATGTAGCTTCTCCTTGGAGATGTCTTGTAGGAAGTCATTCTTGCATGCTGAAGCAGGGAACTGCTAATGCAGCTGTACCCGGTGCAACTATCACAAAACAAGTGACCCGAGAACTAGAAAGGTGAGACTTCACCACCCATTTATCCCTCCGCCTTTCAACCAGCCCCAATGTGATTATCGGCCAGGCTGGCACAATTAACTAACTCAGCATCCAAACCACATGTTTGGCAGACCAGAGGAGAATGGCTACCTGATAACAAGCATGGGAAAATCTGTGCAGATACCACCACAGAAAGACCACAGAGCGGGATATCCTAGTGAAAGGTAGCTAGATTTAGGGAAAAGTGGGATTGTCTCCCAGTGCCTGCAAAGGCTCACATAGAAGGGATGGAAAGACATTAGGCACTAATTGGACACCAAAGAAAGACCCAAACCGAGCATGCACAGATTAGGACCCCCTATCACAGGTGAAACCTAAAACCTTGCCTCCACCTAGAATATGACATCAACCAGCTGGGTCATAACTCAGCCAATGGGGTCAATCAATACCTTCAACCATTCCTCCCGAGCTAGAGGTGTTAAATACCCCGGCTCTGGGAAAGCCAGAACTCTTTTACTCTGATCCTATTCAGTGCAGGCAGAGGGTTGGGCTCTCTCCTCCCTCACCCCCATATGGACACACACGGGCCTGTGCACAACATACCTGGGGTCTCCTTGGGGGGCCACATGCTCTTGATCTCTTGGTATCCCAGGGGTTTTCCAATTCTGCATGTGTGGGTGTTCTTTTCCAATGGGTGTTCATGCCCAATTGTGAAGCTCAGTGTGGCTTCTGCAAAGCCTGGCACGCTTTCCAGAAATAGCGTGTAACCGTTGAGACTGTAAAACCTGTAACTTTTCCGTTCCTTCACAAAAACTCACATGGATTACAAACATACTTCTGCAGTGTGAATTCTTTCAGCATCATGTAGCAAGAACTGAGGTTTACCTGACTCCAGAAACCTAACACTAGGAGTCCTTACAAAAAGTTTCTCAACATAAAGAAAAGTAGACACAGGTTTCTAAAAGTGAAAGTAGAGCAAGACCTGTACTTCAGAGAACAAAAATATTGCATTTTGTCATTGCCCATCAGCACAAGCCAGAGGAGCGCAGCTCCCTTCCAGTATGGCCGGTCTTTTTTATTCTGGGAGCTAGTTAGCATAGCCAACTGACGGAGCAACAGCGTCATAGTACAGTGTGACCAGCCTGGGACAGATATAAACTCTTAATGAACCGTAGCTAGATTTAGGGACAAGTGGGGTTTGTCTCCCCCAAATGCCTGTGTTAACAGAAATCACCTGGAAGGGCCACCTGGAGGGTTTCTAAAGAGATCAGGTACCAATTAGACACCTATGGGAAAGATCTAAACTGAGCATGCTCAGACTTAAGGCCCCTAGACCCAGGTAGAAAGTCCACCTGGGCACACCCACCCTAGGTACCAACAAATGACATCACACAGGTGGGTCTAACTCAGCCAATGGGGTCAACCAATACTTTCAAACACACCTCCCCAACCAGAGGTGTTAAATGCTCATGCTGTGGGCAGGCTAGCTCACTTTTTATGCTGCCCCTGTTTAGGAATAGGAGGAGGTTGGGGTCTTTCTCCCACTTGTGGGAAAACACATGCCTGTGTGCCCCCTCAGGGCCCACTCTGAGCTTACTCAGGGCCCACATGAGCTTGGCCTCTTGGCCTCCCAGGATTCCCCAGTTCCACACATGTGGGTGTTCTTTTCCACGTGATTTTTTCTGCCCAGTTGTGAACCCCAGTGTGGCTTCCTCAAGGCCTAGCACACTTTCCAAAAATCATGTGTACCTCTTTGAGACTGTAAAATCTTCAACTTTTCCTTTCCTTCATAAAAACTAACTTGGATTACAAAACGTGTGCTGGTGTGAATTCTTTCAGTGTGCTAAGCAAAGAACCGAGGTATATCCCGCTCCAGAAACCTAACACAAATATACGTGCCTTTTTCACAAGCTGAGGGAGTGCCATTCCCATTACCTGGGGAGCCTAGCCTATCCAGCTGTAGGAGGATACCTTTGTGGAGCAGCTTGGAGCAGACATGCAAGTGAACAAGTTAAACTTTCCACACAAGTCAGGGGACCTCTAACCCTACTCAGCATAGCCAATCTTCTGATCTTGTGGAAGCTGCAACTCTGCGGGACTGTATTGGGGCAGACAAAAGCACTCCTATTTTGAGGGTCTTTTCTCCAATGACATTGCTCACAGCCACCTGCCCCAGCATACCAGAGATATTATTAGGATTACAATACAAGCAGAAAACCAAGGGGAAAGAGGAAAGGGAGAAGCTGAGCTCACTACAGACCAGGAAGAAACAATTCATGGGATTTGAACAGTATGAACTGGCCTTCAGAAAGTCCACACACCCAAATTGTCCTTCAGAGTGTGAGTGCTCTAGGGTGGGCGACCACTCAGACATGCAAGTACTCTTTGGACCTCCTAGGAGCCCCACCATTTTCACATACTACAGGGAGCAAGATCTTGCTTGAGACAAGAGCCATAAAATCCAGGCCTCAGAGGGCTCTCCTGACACAAGTACTTGATAGACTGAGTAATCCACCGGGTGTCTCACGGCCCTAGTGCCTGGTCAGCCCTAGTCCCTGGTCAGCAATCCAATTGACCACCTTAGGCTTCTCAGAGCAGAAATTTGCCCTCTGAGTAAGCTCTTGCTCCCTCCTCCCTCATAGACCACCTAGATAAAGGGCCACTCCCCCATCTCCACTTGGTTACCTCTATCATCTAAAAAAAGAGAATTCTGATCTGATTCATCTGAGGTCTAGTTCTTTAAGATAAATACCTTAAATCTCTAAGACCTTCAGCTTTACCAGACAACAAAATCAATCTCCCAGCCTAAAACTTAACGCCACAATGCCATTCTAAAAGACCATAAGAGTAAAACAACGTATTACCAGACACCAGCCTCACTAGCTGAAAATGTCTGCCTCACACTGCTCTGATCTCCCACGGGGTGTTTAAATCTCATCTCTTTTTTTGTTGGTGCCAATGTTGCTGTGTGTTCTTTCCTTACTATATTTCCCTTCTTTAAAACTAGATCTGGAACTATTCTTATAATTCATCCTTAATCAGTATTTCCTTGTTGATTTCTGTGTGTGTGTGTGTGTGTGTGTGTGTGTCTGTCTGTCAGGTTTTTTTTTAGTATTTCATTTTTTTCTTTTCTCCATACCCTAACACAGTGGTTCTCAACCTTCCTAATGCTGTGACCCTTTAATATAGTTCCTTAAGTTGTGGTGACCCCCAACCATAACATTATTTTAGTTGCTACTTCATATCTCTAATTTTGCAACTGTTATGAATCATATTCTAAATATCTGATATACAGGATGTATTTTCATTTTTACAAATTGAGCATAATCAAAGCATAGTGGCTAATCACAAAGACAATATGTAATTATATATTGCGAAATAATTATTTCTAAGTACAAATAAATGAAATTTGGTCTGGAAGCATGGCATAGCATGGGTAACAGGCTTCATGCTGGGTACTCGTATGTGGGTATATCTGCATGTGGGCGGACCCTCCTGGAGATGGATAGAGGAGCAGTGTCTCAGTTCCTAAGACCACTGGAAATACTATGTGTATTAGGCAACCCCTGTGAAAGGGTCATTTAGGCCCCAAAGGGGTCATGACCCACAGGTTGAGAACTGCTGCTCTAGCACATCTTCAAACCACAGGATATTAATACCATCATCTTTCAGTAATCATATCATTGTAAACATGCTAAACCATCTTAGGAAGTTCAAATATAAAGCCTGCCTCCTGGAACAACTCATCCCCCACCTTCTCCAGATCAAGACCAGCTACGCAGACCTGATATCTGCAAGTCCTTTTCTGAAATCCCTGCCACTATTAAGGTTTCACCCCCATGTCATAAAATTTACTCAATCTAAGAACACCCAGAGAAATGTCTCTATATTGATCCCCTCATCTCCAAGATACCAAAGAACATAAACATATTCAACCCACCCCAAGACTTTGACCAGGAGGAATTGCTCACCCCAAACCATTGAACAAAACTCTTCAACATGTCCTCATCCAGTATGTTCCATGAACTGGCCCAGAATCCCACCCTCAGTCCACACCCCATCTTCAGAAAACACAAATCTCTCTTGCTCACATCAAAGACAAAGCTTATTGGCAAAACCTAGAGCTTGAACACACATACATTAACAAATATTCCTCTTCTTAAGTATTATTTTTGTGGTTTTTATTTCTAATATTTTTCTCTTGCTTCTTTCCTCCTTTAATCTTAATATTTAAACTTATTTTCTTTGTTTTTTTTCCTCTTCAATACTGCCTTTCCTTTTGACATTCTTAAAACCATAAGATGGCACTACTCTCACATTTTTTCTTTTTTCCTTTTTTCTCAATTATTATTAGCCTTGTCTCTGTCCTTGCATAATAAATTATTGTCTAATTTCCTTTCTTATAATCCACCAGTTAACACTAATTGATTACCTCCACTTTTTGTTTCCTTATGCTGTTCTTTCTCCTTCATCTAATAGTTTCTGTTCCACCATCTCATCTCACCCGTAGCACTTTTTCTAACACTCTCCCTCTGATACTTGATCTAAAGTATCTACAACCCCTCCACTATACCAACTAATAACATTAACTACACCCACACAACTCCACCTTCCTAACACCCCAAATAGCTACACCAAGATGTCAAGGAAACAACAGAAAACATCGTTGCATGCACACACAAGAGAGAAACAGAGAACAATAGCTGAACAACACCCATATGTCAAAGAATGCCTAATATCAAACAGGCTAAGGCATTACCAGAAAAAGAACTTAAATCAATTATGATTGCACTCAGACAACAGATGAAGGAAGTCTGAGAGAAAAGTGAAAGAATAGAAAAACTGAAAACCTCACTATAAGTCTTACATGAAATACTAGAAAAAGAAACACATAAGTCTACCACTCCAATAACAGAATCACATAATACAATAAAAGTATAAAAGAGTAAAATTAGAGGCTCAGTACTGTGGTGGGAATTGATGCCTGGCCACAGGTGCGATCTTGCCTTTGAAAGTAACCCCACACTACATCTGTGGAACCCTACATCAAACGGGTACACCACCCTACTACCTTGAGGAAGAGTTGGAACTCCTCTAGCCTCACAGACAGGTGATCAAGTCTCAGTTATCTCCTTACTTACCACTCTATTTCTTCTTTCTTTATTCACTCGCCCTTCTATCTTTCCCACCACAGTCTCAACAAGCACTGGTTCATATAGGGTTTTTTTTCTCTTTCTTCTTTTTCCCTCTTTTTTTCTTTTTCTCTCTTTCTCCTCTTCTCTCCCACTCTTTCCTATCATATGCCACTACTGGCTTCCAGGTCACTACCCTCCACCTAGAGCAAATCAACCCAAATAGCAGGGGGAAATCCAGCCCGCCTCCCGTAGGAGTGCTGTACACTGCACAAGGCAGCTGTGACAGCCATCTACACCATGCTGCACTGCTAAGGAAACCTCTATCGGACCTCTAAGGAGATCTTGTCAATTACGGCAATTCTGCCCAGCACCACTGGGTCCATGCACTAAAATGGCACACCCACCTGCCATTGTGAGGCAAGGTCTAAACCCCTCTGGCCCAAGATTCAAGCAATCAGGGATCAGCTATCTCTTTATTCTTTATTTCCTCCTTCTCTCTCTCTCTTCCCCCTTTAACATCACAGTCAATCTTAGTGAACACAGTTGGGTTTTGTTCCCTTCTTTCTTTCTTCTCTTTTTCTTTCTTTCCTGCCTCTTTCTTTATTCTCTTAGCTTCTCTCTCTGCTTGCATAATTTTCTCTTTCCTAACATACACCACTACTGGCTTCCCTCTTTTTCCTTTCACATGCCACTGCTGGTTCCCAAAAACCTACCCTCTGCTTAGGGCAACTCTGCTCACCCAGCGAGCAGCCTGTCCCCTAAGACAGTGCTTCACACAGCACGTGGTCAGCTGTCTCTTTACCTATTTTCTTAATTCTCTCTCCTTCGCTTTTCTTTTTTCTTTCTTTCTTTGTGTTCTTCTTTCACTTTTTCTTTTCTCCTCTTCTCCTAGCTCTTCTCTCTTTCCTACCACAGACTCAGCAGAATAAGTTCTCTTTTTTTGTTGTTTTCTTTTTTCTTTATTTTTCTTTTCTTTTTTTGCTGTTTTCACTTTTGTTTAATCTGTGCATTTTAGTTGTGTGTGTGTGAGTGGGTGTTAGTTTGCTTGGCATTGTTGCTCCAGTCTTTGTCTTCTTCTCTCTATATTTTTGCTCTCCTTTCACTCAATTTCCTGTGACAAGCCTCTAGTGGCCTCCAGGCCACTCCCCTCTGCCTAGGGAAACTCTGAAGGCCCAACTGGGGGAGCTCCTACCCACATTTATTAGCTTTGCAAGTAGCTGGGGAAATCACACCAGTCCTCTTACATACACCAAACATCAGGGGACTCTCCCCTGAAAACAGTGGGGGCATCTCCAGTCTAATCACCGGTGGGCTACAAGTTACTGGGGGAATCACCTGACCACCACTAGTGGGGCTCCACGCTATTGCGGGAACATCCACCCAATCTCCAAGGTGATCTATCTGTCTACAGTAATTCCTCTGCCAGATACAGAGCTCTACACCAAGGAGGGTACACCCACAAGCCCCCCTCAGCACTCCAGTTGCAGAGAAAACACCACAGACCATTGAAGTGCTCCAAGAACCGTGAAGCCTATTTAGAGATCGGCCAGGGAAGCGACACCCTCGTGGGCCCACAACAACCTGACCAGTGTCACATGAAAGGAATATCCAACACACATTCCAAATAACAGAATACTGGACAGCAAGGATGAGAGTGAAACCATAGGAAGAGATAGCGATAGCCTGACCCTCTCAGTACAGCTAGCGGTAGGTAGTACGTAGAAGCATTCATACGAATCCCCCAATAGAGAGCCCAGGGCTCTTCGACTCAGGAAGATGGCTCCAGGCTCCTCTAAAACAACATATATACAGAAACCACTAGTAACAGCTTCAACAAAGAAGCAGGAGAAACAGAAGATAATGCCGGAAGAAGTCACAAACCTAACGATGGGCATAGAAGAAGCATATATTGATCTGGCACAAAAAGAAATTTTCAAAATGCTTCTTGGAGTCATAAAGGGACTTCATATGAGGGAAGCAATGCAGGAAAAAAAGATGAAATGATAGAGGAGATAAAGGCAACGCACCAAAGGGCAAATACAAGAGTTAAGGGATGAAATAACAAAATCCAATGACAAATTGACAGACCTTTCCAACAGACTTGAGGAGGCAGAGAATCATACCAGTGACCTAGAGGATAACCAAGCAGACCTCAGCAAATGGGAAAAGCAGTCAAGTAAGACAATCAAAGAAGCTGAAGAAAACTTGAGAGCCATGTCTGATGCAATGAAAAGAAACAATATTAGAATAATTGGAATACCGGAACAAGACACAGCAAAGAAGTCAGCAGTGAAAATCGTAAGGGGATTCTTAGAGGAAAACTTCCATAGTTTAATAAATGAAAATCAGGCAACCATTCATGAGGCTGAAAGAACACCAGTCAGACTGAATCCCAAGAAGTCACCAAGACACATAAATGTCAAATTATCAACTATGAGGAAAAGGAGCAGATCATGAAAGCAACTTGTGAAAAGAAAACAGTCACATATAAAGGTACCCCAATAAGAGTATGCTCAGACCTATCAGTGGAAACAATGAAGAAGAGGAGGGAATGGAGTAACATATTCCAAAATTGAAGGAAAACAATGCAAACCCAGGAATACTTTACCCAGCCAAATTATCTATTAAGATAGATGGAGAAGTAAGAGTCTTCCCAGAAAAGGAAAAACCTCAAAGAATACATAAAAAGAAACCCAGCCCTACAAAAGATCCTTGCCAATCCAGTATGGGCAGAAGATCAACACTCACCGAGGGCAAATAAGAGGCCATAGCATAGAACAACTCCACCATAAGGCAACAAAGAGGAAACAGCCCCCAGGATAGCATCAGTTCAATAGTGGAAAGAAGGCAAACATATACCACACACACAACACAAGTGGATAAGATAGGTATATAGGAAAATACCAACACAAAGGCTACAAGATGACATCACAGTGTCCACAGATGGATAAAGTAACACTGAATATCAATGGCCTGAACTCAGCCATTAAAAGGCAGAGGCTAACAGACTGGTTCAGAAAACATAACCCATCAATCTGCTGCCTCCAGGAGACTCATCTCAAGCTCGCAGAATAAAAACAGGTTGAGAATTAAAGGCTGGAGAAAAACATACCAAGCAAATGGCAATGCAAACAAAGCAGGGGTAGCAACCTTAATATCTGACCAAATTGACCTCAAGATACAGGCCATAACAAGAGACAAGGAGGAGCACTATATAATGCTCAAGGGAACAGTGTACCAAGAACCAGTGAGCATAATAAACATATATGCACCTAACGAAAGACCTGCGAAATTTGAAAATCAAACCCTCCAAAAGATGGAAAAAGAGATCACAGGCTCAACAAGTATAGTTGGTGACATTAATACACGACTCTCTGAAAAAGACAGATCATTGGGAAAGAAACTCAACAAGGAGGCTACAGATCTAAACAGCACAATTTGACGACTTGACTTGATAGATATTTTCAGAGCGGTCCACCCACAGGAAAGAAATTCACATTCTTTTCAAGTCCACATGGCACATATTCGCAAATAGACCACATGCTGGGACACAAGTCAAACTTGAGTAAATTCAAGAACATAGAGGTTATACAGACATCTTTTTCCAATCACTGTGCCATAAGGCTGGAAATTAAATGAAGGATGATGAAGAAAACAAGGGCAAACAATTGGAGGATGAACAATATTCTATTGCAAAAGAGTGGGTATTGACTAAGATCAGAGATGAAATCAGGAAGTTTCTAGAAACCAATGAGAATGAAAATACAACATATCAAAACGTGTAGGATTCAGCAGAGGCATTTATCAAAGGATGGCTGATAGCAATAAATGCACACATTAAAAAAGAAGAGAGACTGGTGGATGATATGCTGGCACAAAACTTACACCAATTAGAGCAGAATCAACAGAACATCCCTACTAATAGCAAGAGAATAGATATAATAAAAATCAGAGCTGAGATACAGGAGAGGGAAAATAAGAAAACTATGGAAAAAAATGAATGCCGCTAAAAGTTGGTTCTTTGAAAGAATTAACAGGATAGACCACTGGCAAACCTAACCAAAGAAAGGAAGGAACAAATGACATTTGCAAGGATGAGGGATGAAACAGGGGACATTACAATGGACCCTAATGAAATCAAAAGGATAATTACACAGTACTATGAAGGTCTATACTCTAACGAATTCACCAATTTGGAAGACATGGACAAATATTTGGAAACACAAACCCTCCCTAGACTATCCCAGATGGATGTCAAGAACCTCAACAGACCCATAGAAATGGAATAAATAGACAAAGTAATCAAGGGATTACCAACAACAAAAAAATCTCCGGAGTCAGATGGCTTCACATGAGAATTCTACCAAGCATTCAGGAAAGAACTGACACCATTCCTATACAAACTCTTCCAGAACATAGGAAAAGACGGAAAACTCCCCAACTCTTTCAGTGAAGCTATTATAACTCTGATACCTAAAGCAGGCAAAGATACCACAAGAATAGAGAACTACAGACAAATATCCCAAATGAAAATTGATACAAAAATCCTTAAGAAAATACTGGCAAATAGAGTGCAAAAGCATATTTAAAAAATAATTCACCATGACCAAGTGGGATTCATACCAGGGATGCATGGATGGTTCAACATATGAAAGATCATCAGCATTATTCGTCACATTGGCACGAAAAATTATAAGAACCACACGATAATATTGATAGATGAGGAAAAAGCATTTGACAACATCCAACATGCATTCCTGTTTGAGACACTCAAGAAGTAAGGAATAGAAGGAAAATTCCTCAGTATTATACAAGCCATATATGAAAAATGAACAGCCAACGTGGTAGTTAATGGAGAAAAGATGAACACAATTCCAGTGAAAAAAGGGACCAGAAAAGGATGCCCCCTGTCCACACTCCTATTTAACATTGTACTGGAGGTCCCAGCTAACCACATAAGATAAAGGAAAGATATTAAAGGTATTCAGCAAGAGACAAAATTATCATTATTCACAGACTATATGATTCTATATATCGAAGACTCCTTAAACTCCACAAGTGGAGTGTTGGAAGCAACACAGGAATATGGCAGAGTGGCAGGATACAAAATCAATAAATAGAAGTCTACTGGACTGTTCTACAAATCAGACAAGATCACAGAAGAGACGATTAAAAAGGTAGTGCCCTTTACAATAGCCAAGCACAAATTGAAATACCTAGGGATATGTCTAACTAAAAAAAGAAGATTTTCATGAGAAAAATTATAAAACACTACTATAATATATCAAGAGTGACCTCAACAAATGGAAGAATATCCCATGCTTGTGGATTGGCAGACTCAATATAGTAAAGATGTCAGTTCTTCCCAAGGCACTATATAAGTTCAATGCTATCCCGATACGAATGCCGCCATCCCTCTTCAAAGAATTGGAAAAACAGATTACCAACTTCATATAGAGGGGGAAGAAGCCCAGAATTAGCAGAGAACTCCTCAAGAAGAAGGACAAAGTGGTAGGGCTTGCTCTACCTGACTTTAGCATGTAGTATATGGCCACAGTAGTCAAAACAGTGTGGTGCTGGTATAACGACAGATATTTAAACCAATGGAAAAGAGCTGAAGACCCAGAAATAAAAACATCAGCATACAGGCAACTGATGTTTAATAAGGGCTCAAAATATTAAATGGGAAGCAGATGCCATCTTCAATAAATGGTGTTGGAACAAATGGTTATCTACCTGCAGAAAAATGAAGCAAGACCCTTACCTCACTCCATACACAAGAATAAACTCAAGGTGGATTACAGACCTTGAGATAAAACCCAAAACAATTAGGGCCATTAATGAGGAAATTGGGAAAAACCTGAGAACCTTGACACAGGGAATACATAGGCTATCAGAAATAGGGAAGGATACAAAAACAGAGGAGTCACAAATAGACAAGTAGGATATACTGAAGATAAGACATCTGTGTACATTGAAAGAATTCACCAAGAGAGTAATAAGAGAGTCCACCGACTGGGAAAACATCTTTAACAATGACACATCAGACAAAGGCCTCATTACTAAAATCTACAATATTTTGCAAGCTCACAATAAGAGAAAAACTAATTGCCCACTGAGGAGGTTGTCAAAGGACCTGAACAGAAGTTTCATAGAGTCTGCAATCCAAATGGCTAATAAACATGAGAAAATGTTCCAGATCATTAGCCATGAGAGAAATGCAAATCACAACAAATACGAGATACCACCCAACACCCTCAAAGATAGCCCAATTCTAAAAATAAGAAAGCAACAAGTGTTGGAGGGGCAGTGGTGAGATAAGAACTCTCATCCACTGCTGGTGGACCTGTAGGTATGTACAGGTCCTGTAGGTTTGTACTATGGAAATCAATTTGGCGATTTCTAAAACAGATAGAAATTGAGCTTACCATGCGACCCAGCAATCCTCCTACTGGGAATATACCCAGAAGAGGCAAACCAAACCATGGACAGATATCTGTACTCCAATATTCACTGCAGTAGAGTTCACAATCAGAAGGAGTTGGAAACAACCCACATTTTCATCAACAGACAAATGGATTAAAAAACTGTGGTACATATATACAATGGCGTACTATGTATCGCTAAAAAACGGTGATGAATGCATGAAGCATATTATGCTAAGTGAGCTAAGGTTTTTTATATAAAAACGGTGATGAATGCATGAAGCATATTATGCTAAGTGAGGTAAGGTTTTATATATATATATATATGTGTATATATATATAACAGAAAAGTAAATGCAAAAAGGGCACAGGGAAAAAGCTACTATATACAAACACTCCAGGTTTGAGGTCCAGGTAGTATGGCAGGGGCCAGGTCAAATCCAGGTGTACATACAATAGCCAGCTAAAAAGGGGTGGGGGGAGGGAGGAAAGGGAGAAAAAAAGATGGGTGGTGGAGGAATAGGGCACTGACCCACCCAAGGGGAGGGTATTGTTTGTGTCTCCACAGGAAAAGAGAGACCAGACTTAAAGCCAGTGCCAGATGAATGAAGTGTGCTGGCAAGGAGTGTGGAGCCTGTGGAGGGGCCTGAGGTCTCGGCCCCCATACCAGCTACATGGATAACTGCCACTCCCCCCAGAAGAATTTACTTGAGAGGACAGCACTGAAGCCACAGCTAGGGTAGAGGGGCATGGCTGATCAGAGCACACGGGAGCAACTGAAGGGGGAGGAAGAGAGTGTGGAGCACATCTTGGCCCACCAGGCCTGGAGGACAGTATCTCTGCTCTGAACAGCCAATGCAAAAAGTGGACCATATAGCTGATCCCACTACGAGACATGTGTCCCTTGCTGGCCCAGGGCCCTAACTGGGACAACACTGGAGACTCAGTGTCAAGAGTGGTGTGGACTGACCCCACGACACTGAGGCAAACCACTAAAGGCGTGTGGCAGAGTAACCATGGGAGTAGAGCAGGGAGCCCCAGAGGGAGTACAAAAGACAGACTCTGGGGCCAGATCGTGGCACCCCATCTGACTGAAGGACATGCCTAGAGATAAAAAATCAGACCTTGATCTACTTTCAGGTTTTTCTTTATGAATATTTTTTCTTTTAATTAATTTATTCTTTTATGGGTCATTCTTTTCTGTTGTCATCACTGTTTCTCCTTCATTGCCTATCTTGCTGTGGCTTGATTTTTAGTGCATATTATTATCTCTACAGATCTATCTAGATAAGATAGGCTGGATGAATAGTCTGGAGGAGAAAACAA
>NW_022103940.1:3093141-3122560 GCF_000313985.2 Echinops telfairi | reverse complement strand
AGGAACCGATTACAAGAATCTACATATAGCCTCCTCTCTGGGGGATGGAAAGCAGAGAAGAGGGCGGGGGAAGACATATGACAAAATAATAATTTATGAATTATGAAGGGTTCATGAGGGAGGGTGGAGTCGGAAGGGAAGGGGAAAATGAGGAGCCAATATTTAGGGCTCAAGTAGAAGGCAAATGTTTTGAGAATTATGATGGCTACAAATGTACACATGTGCTTGACACAATGGATGTATGTATGGATTGTGATAAGAATTATATGAGCCCCCAATAAAATGATTTTTAAAAATGTTATTGTATCAGTTATAAAAACAAAAGAGCAAAAATAGAATTGAAGAGATGGAAACTCGATTTAGTGAGCTTGAAGGCAAATCTTTAGGCTCCAATCTAAGAGAAGAATGAACAACCAAAAATTCAAAGGAGATAAAAAAAAATTTGAGAACAACGTGTGACATAATTGAGAGGAACAATCAGTAAAGAGGAATCCTAGTGAAGAGAGCTCCAAAAACCATTCAGTAAACAATACTGCTCACAATAACCACATAAAAGATGAAATACTTAGGAATAAACAAAAGCAATGAAACAAAAGACCTACGCAGAGAAAACTACTGAACACTACTACAAGAATCCAAAAATACACACACAGAAAAACACAGTGATTTAAATTAAAAAAATCCCATATGCATAGATAGGTAGAATTAATATTGTGAAAATGTCATTGCTACCTAAAACAACCTACAGATACAACACAATTCCAATCCAAACCCAAAATGCATTATTGAAAGAAATGATAAAACTAATTACCAACTTCACATGGAAGGCAAAAGGCCCAGGATAAGAAAAGAACTTCTTTAAAAAGAAGAGCCAAGTAGGAGACCTTGCACTACATGACCTAAATACCTACTCTACAGACACAGTAGTCAGAACACCCTCATACTGGTACAATGAGAGATGCATAGACCAACAGAACAGAATAGAAAACCCAGATGTAAATGCATCAGCCTACAGGCAACTAATCTTCAACAAATAACCAAAAACTATCAAATGGAATAAGGACACCCTCTTCAACAAATGATGTTAGTTAAATTGGATCTCCACATGCAGAAGAAATAAGATCCATGTCTTTCCCCATGCACATGAACGAACTCAAGATGGATTAAAGACCTAAATGCAAACTCCAGAGCTGTCAGTATCATCAATGATAAAATTGGAATAAACTTAAGGGCCCTATTACAGAGCATATATAGGCTACCAAATATAATAAAAGAAGCACACACAATGAAGACAAAATAGATGACTGGGACATGTTGAGAATAAATCACTATGCACATCAAAAGGCTTCAACAGAAGAGTGAAATAAGAGCCCACATATTGGAATTTTCTTTTTAACCAATTACACAATGGACACAGATCTAATTAATTACCTGTGGGCAAAAGACATGGGTAGACAGTTCACCAAAAATGACACACAAATGGCTATCAAACAAATGAAAAAATCCTCATGATCATTAGTCTTCCAGGAGATGCAAATTAAAACTAAAATGAAATACCACCTTAAACTCACAGTTAGCCAAATTTTAAATTGAAAAAATCCCCCAGAAAACAACAAATCCCCCAGAAAACAACTCATATACACGGTTAATGGACTTTCAAATAGGGAAAGCTATATGGCACTATCAAAAAGTACTGGGAATGAAAACACCGTACACTCTAGCAATACCACTATTGGGCATATACCTCAAAGAAATGAGATAAAACACAAATGGATGTATGCTCTTCCATGTTTTTTTGCAGCATGGTTCACAAGGCCAAGAAATTGGAAGCAGCCTAAATTCCCAGTAGTAGAAAAATGGATAAAGAAAGTATAGTTCACACAATGGAGTACTATTTGGCCTTAAAAAACAGTGATGAAAGCATAAAACACCGCATGACATGGAGGGGCCTGGAAAACACAAAGCTGAGTGACGTTAGTCAATCACAAAAGCAAATATGCTTTATGATCCCACTACTCAAAGGAAAAACAGCAATTAAACAAATCTTAGATACCACCTCCCAAACTAAGTGGTAGAGAACCCACCTGCCATTCATTAGCCATACATCAACCTCCTTATAAGGACATCTTAGGAACTACCTCGAAAGAGAAGACCTCACATCATCTGGGCTCACTCCTTCAAGAAGAGGGAAAAGGGAGAATCATCCACTTGATGCCATTCAACATTAAGATAAGATTGAAACAAGCACACTCAACAGAAACGAGAAAGGACCTTATAGGAAAATCAAGACAATATCTTGGGTGGGGTGTCCTCTAGATTTCAGAGGAGGCATTTTTTTACTTAGGTGGGAGGGACAACTTCACATAAGTAAGGGATGTTCAACAATAATTATAGAGAACCCAAGGGGAGAATAAGCCCAGCACTACGCTCCTAGTTAGAAACTCCTGATTATTTGTATCTAAGTTTTGGTGAACCACGCCATGAGCTATGCACTACGATGACCTTAGACTCAAGGCTTTCAGGGAAAATGGCTTGCCACCCCCAGAAGGGCTCGATGTGGAATCCCCAATGAATAAATTGGGCTTTACCTCAAAATGACCTGTATCCCTTGGACTTAAGACTGAAATTCCCTGGTGAAAGAAGAAACAAATGATAGCCATCCCAAGACAGGCAGTCACTGGACCTTGATTAGGATCCCTGGCTTAGTAAATGTCCAATGAAAAAACCACCTTATATGTACTATCATGATGCTCTCCTTAATTTAATATGACATGGCCCTACTCAATCAAAACTTGCCTTCGTGAAGAGCTCACAGAAGATATGGGTGTTACATCAAAGTATGGTGAAGAAAGCAGTTGGTACCTGGTTGTCAATAAGAATAGCATCTGAGGTCTTAAAGGCTTGTACTCAAAGAAGTAGTCATCTAAGTGAGGTGTCAACTAAGTCCACATGAAAAAAGCACATCAGCCTGTGTGATCCAACGATGACAAAGAGAAAATCCAAATATGATGAAGGGAAAGGTATCCATGCTCAAATTGTAAACGCCCGATTTGTAAAACCCCATGGAGAACAGTGGGACCCCAAAATCCATCTGCAGAGTACTTATATGGATTAAGCCTCTGGCAGATCCCCTTTGATCACAGTCGAGGAACATAAATAATCCTACTATGAAACAGATTATTGTAAACTTGATTATGATGGGTGGAACTACAGTACAATAGGGTACCTGATCAGCTGATCTCCCTCTTGACCCATTCTGGATATGTTCTTTGTCTAAATATGTCTTGCTTGTTTCTCAACAGTGGTTTTGTCTCTGACATATTTTAATATTGCCGAATGCTCTTTCTTTGTTTGTGTCTTTCTTTCTGTACTATGTTTCTCAATATATAAGCACAGAAGGGGAGGATGTTCAGAGATAATAATTGATATGATGGCCTATGAAGGATAGTTGAGGAGCGGCTGAGGTTGAGAGGATTTGGAAAGCAAATGGGAGTATAGGAGGAGGGAGGATGCACCAGAACTGATTGTGGTAATGCATATATACTTTTCAAAATACTACTGAATTATGGATGTGTATGGTTTGTAAATTTTATCACAATAAAACTATTGGGAAAAATAAGTAAATTTTCTTTCTAAAGAAGAAATCACTAGTTCGATACATTTCAGACTGAAGGACTTGGGCATGTTCTTCAATTTATCACTAGCTGTAGTGATAAATTTGAGCATTAGTTGTATTAACTGGATTTCCTTGTATGTGTATAGATATTATCCCATCACTCTCAGCATTGTACTTCAGATAGATTTTGAAATATTATTTTAAACATTGTATATGACACCATTCTTCTTGAATAATTTATTCCCGGTATAGGGAATTCTATGATTGCCTGGTTCAAATGCAAATATCAGTCCAGTTTAGCAGTTAATACCCAGTAATTCCCCATGATGGGATCTCCTTGAAGGTGTGGCCTGTTTTCAATGTCAGTGAATGCAGCTTGCATTTTGTTGGTACTGGATCTTACATTTCACGCTAAAACTACCTTCTTTGGACTTGAGTCATCTGTCCACCGTCTTTCCTACCTGTACTGGGGGTTGTCAGTACCTTGCCATCTTATCTGCTGACATTGGATTCCCCCCTCACCCCCCACCCCTGTGGCCAACAGACTGCCATCAGATCAGCTGATCTTCGGTTCACCAGACCCTGTAGCTATGAAAATTAGGAGAAGCCTCCAGCCTGACATATAACCCAGGAACTTGAAACTTGTTCCCCTCTTCAACTCTGTGAGCTTTGATATAAACCTGTCTATAGATACATATGTAGCCTTCACTGGTTTTGCTTCTCCAGAAAACCCAGCCTAACAAACTGTTCTTTAGTAATTTGTGTTTAAAGTGCTTGAGTTAAGCCCAAACCAAATCTTTACTTTTAATTTGAAAGCATATAATCTCTGTGAATTGAAGTGTTCTCATGTTTACCGATCACATTTGAGTTACACCAGTCACTAAATTCTTCCACAGAAAATCAAATATTAAATGAACAGGGCTGAGTACCTTACAAATAAAACATTATATACGTTGGACTGGTAGAAAATACAGTATCCACTAATCTTAAATTTTAACCATATGTTTTGTACTCTAAAAATATATTCTGGCTAGAGAATCTTGCTTGTTTACTATAGGGAAATTTTTAAGTAAACTGTCCACTGTGGTGTTGACAATTACTTGATTCCCCCAATCAATCAAGTAATTTACATCACTGGAAGAAACTGCCCAAATCAGGGTATGATTTCTGTTTAGGGGTGGGGTCTGCAGAAGTGACAATTTTAGATTCCAAAATGGTTTCAATTTCTATATATATATATATATATATTACTACAGCAAGGAATGAATGCAGAACTTGGAACAAATTCTATAACAGTCATATTGCTATTAGTAATTTCAGAACTTGCACCAATTAAACATGAGGTCTCACTAAAAAGAGTATCTTCTCTTTCATTACATTTAAAAAGAAGTTAATTTTATTATTTCGCTTGGAGATTAATTTTTAAAATATGAGTCTTAAATTTTGCTTAAAAAAAAAGAACTAGAGGAAAGTTATGTTTCATTGGTGCTATACTGTACCCTGACTGGCTTGTTTCTTCCCTGTGACCCTTCTGTAAGAGCATGTTCAATTGTCTGCAGCTGGGCTTTCGGTCTCTACTCTGCACTCCCCCTAGTTCACAATGATTTTAAAAATCATTTTACTGGGGACTCATACAACTCTTATCACAATCCATATATACATCCATTGTATGTCAAGCACATTTATACATTTGTTGCTCTCATAATTCTCCAAACATTTGCTTTCTACTTAAGCCCTTGGTATCAGCTCCTCATTTCCCTCCTCCCCCTCCACCCTCCCCTCCCTCATGAACCCTTAATAATTTGTAAATTATTATTATTTTTTCATGTCTTACACCGACTGATGTCTCCCTTCCCTATTGTTCATCCCCCAGGGAGGAGGTTATATGTAAATCTTTATAATCGGTTCCCCCTTTCTACTCCACCTTCCCTCCAACCTCCAGTATCACCACTCTCACCACTGTTCCTGAAGGGATAATCTGTCCTGGATTCCCTGTGTTTCCGGTTCCTATCTGTAACAGTGTGAATCCTCTGGACTAGCTGGATTTGTAAGGTAGAATTGGTAATATGATAGGGGGGGAGGAAGCATTTAAGAGCTAGAGGAAAGTTGTATATTTCATCATTGCTACTTGGTATGATTTTTTTGTTCTAGATCTTTGATCCCTGATATCTGTTCCCATCGACACCTCATGATCACACAAGTTGGTGTGCTTTTTCCATGTGGGCTTTGTTGCTTATCAGCTAGATAGCAGCTTGTTTATCTTCAAGCCTTTAAGACCCCAGACACTATATCTTTTGATGTTTAAAACCACCTAGTTGCTTGGACTTTATTTCAGCTGCTTTTTAGATGAAACTTAATTCCTCACTATACAAGTTCCCTTGGATTATGAAGTCCAGCCTCCACCTTTAGCTCTCCCAATCACCTCATCTCTTCTGAGCAACATCCCTAACTTATCCATGCACATAGTACCTGGCACGCAATACCTGATAGCATTCTCACATCTGTGACAGGGCTCCTTAGATGCCACCAATCACACCAAGAAGACAAAATAGCCTGTGTTTGCTTCCCTATGGCATATTACAAAAGATGGTGCCGGGAAGAGCTGAAAGGAGTGAAATTCTAATTGTAGCTACAATAGCAGCCAGAAGAAGGGAGGAAACGTGATGTTTCCCATAACAAAAAGACAGTTATCCACCTTGGTTACACCTGAGGAATGAAGATTTCCCGAGAACTTAGTAGGTACTAGACACCGTGCCAAGTGTCTACTTGAGTAGAGGCCCAATGTTTGTTTGCTACCTTAATAATTAATATAAATATATGTACATAGGTCTATTTATCGTTATATAAAATATATATTTACATATGCACATGTCTTTATTTAGGCCTCTATAAATGTCCCTTGCCTCCTAGTTCTTTCCTTTTACTTTCCTCTTGTCCCACTATCATGTTTGGCCTTCATTCAGGTTTCAGAAATTCTTCTCAGCTATATTGCCCTTAATCAAGCCTCACCAGGCATCTAACACTCTCTTCACCATCATTAACAGTGAAAAAGAAATAGAAGAAAGAACCAGGAGGCAAAGGACATTTATAGAGGCCTAAATACTGGCATATTCATATGTAAATTATGTATATATATATATAAATGAGAAGGGACTAGAACTATGTACTCATATCTATATGTTAAGTATTAAGGTTACAGATGGACACTGGGTCTCAGCTCAAGTACTCCCTTAACACAAGAATACTTTGTTCTAACAATCCGGCATTCTGTGATGATAACCTTCCCGACATGATCATTGAAGACAAAATGAGCGCATAAGCAAATGCGGTGAAGAAAGCTGATGGTGCCCAGCTATTAAAAGATATAGCATCTGGGGTCTTAAAGGTTGAAGATAAACAAGTGGCCATCTAGCTCAGAAGCAACAAAGCCCACATGGAAGTAGCACACCAGCCTGTGTGATCATGAGGTGTCGATGGGATCAGGTAGCAGGCATCTAAAACCCAGAATAAAACCATACCCAAGGTGAATGGGGTGGGGAGGATCATGGAGTGGAGACCCAATGTCCATCTGTAGACATTTGGAGATCCCCTCACAGAGGAGTCACAAGGAACAGATGATCCAGTCAGGGGTCAGTATAACACTGATGAAACATATAACATTCCTCTAGCTCTTTGGTGCTTCCTTTACCCCACTATCATTACCTCAGATCTACCTTACAAATTGGATTAGAACAAAGCATGCACACTGCTACAGATAAAAGCCCACAGTATAGGGAATCCAGGATAGGTAAACCCCTCAGGGCCAACAATGAGAGTAGAGATACCAGGAGGATTAGGTGAGGGTGGTGGGGAGAAAGTGGGAATTGATCACTTCTAGAACACCCTCCCAGGGGAACAAATAACGGAAAAGTGGGTGAGGGGCGATGGAGGATGATGTAAGATATGGAAAAAATAATCTATAACTTATCAAGGTTCATGAGGGAGGGGGGCGGGGGAGGGAGGGGGAAGAAATGTGGAACTGATATCAGGGACTCAAGTGGAAAGAGAATGCTTTGAAAATGATGATCGCGGCATATGTGTAAATGTGTTTGACACATTGGAGGAATGTATGAATTGTGATAAGAGATGCAAGAGCCTCCAATAAAAGTATTTTTTTAAAAAGAGGCAATGGAAAATAGCATGGACTGGGTTAGACATATCTTAATTCTTCAAGTAACATCCTTGTTTTTCAATAAACTAAGGAGGCTTTGTACAGCAGATTTGCCTAATGAAATACATTTTTTGATCTCTTAACTGATGTTTCCGTGAGCATTGATTGCAGATCCAAGCAAGACAAAATCCGTGCCAAACTAAACCTTTCTCCATTTATCAAAATGTTACTTATTGGTCCAGCTGTAAGGATCTGAGTCTTCTTTACATTGAGTCACAATCCATACTGAAGGCTGCAATCCATAATCTTCAATAGCAGGTGCTTCAAGTCCTCCTCACTTTTAGCAAGCAAGGTTATGTTATCTGCATATCAAAGGTTGTTAATAAATCTTCCTCTAATCCCGATTCCACATCCTTCTTCATATTATTCAGCTTCTCTGAATATTTGCTCAGCATGCAGATTGAATAAGTATGATGAAAGGATACAATCCTGATGCACACCTTTGTCTACTTGTATTTTATTGAAAATACAAAAGCATTCCAACTGTATGGTTCATAACAAGGTATGGGTAACATTGAGAAGAATGAGAATACCAGAACACTTATATGTATTCATGTGGATCTTGTACAAGAACTATGAAGAAGTTATTTGAACAGAACAAGGGAACAATTCATGGCTTAAAATTAGGAAAGGTGTTTTTCAATGTTTTTTTTTTAGGTTTTCAGCATGCTTACTCAATCTGCATACTGAGCAGATAATATGAGAATTAGTGTATATGAAAAAGACCATAATGTTAGGATTGGGCAATAGCTCATGAAACATATGTGAGATATAGATGAAACAATCTTGCTTACTGAAAGAAAGGCAGACTTGTAACATTTGCCGGTGAAGATCAAGGAGTGAAGCCTTTACTGGACATAACATATCAATGTATAGAAAACCAAGTTCCTCACTACTGGACCAAAGGACAACATCATGATAAATGCAGCAATGATTGATGCTTTCAAAGATTTTGTTTTACTTGTTTCCATAGTCAATGTTCACTGAAGGAAGCAACAGTCAAGAAATCAAACATTTTATTGGGTAAATCTTCTGCACAAGACCTCATTAAAGTGTTAAAAGCAGAGGTATCACTTTGAGTACTAAGGTGTGCCTGATTCAAGCCATAGTATATTTCATTGTCTAATACACATGTGAAAGTGGACAAGGATTAAGAAAGACTGCAGAAGAATTGATCCACTTGAATTATGGTGTTGATTAAGAACATTTAAAATAAAATGGTCTGCTAGAAGAACAAACAATCTGTCTTGGACGAAAAACAATCAGAATACTCGTTAGAAATGAGCATGACTAGACTTAATCTCAAGTACCTTAGGCATTTTATTAGGGAAAAAATAACTGGGAAAATATATCATGCTCCATAGTGTAGAGTGTCAATAACAAAGAGGAAGACCCTCAATGAACTACGTTGTCATTGTGGCTGCAACAATGGACTTAAACCGAACAATTTTGAACATGGGTCAGGATTGGGGAATGTTTCTTATTTTGTGCACAAAGTATCCATGAGTTGGAATGAACTAGTTGTCACCTAACAATAACAACATGTATTTAGTATTAAAATATACATTAATCAAGTAATTATGAAAATGTAGCATTGCACAATGCTAAATGGCTTTCTCTTCTGGAAGATTTCTCAGAAACTCAAATATTCTCAAGAACTTTCCTATTCTCTTGTGTATTGAAAAATTTTAAAGCCATGTTTGACCATAGAAATATTTTCCACATAGCAATATTGCACTTATAATAACTGGGAAAGATATTCTTCACGTCAAAATTACAACTTCTTTAAGGTATTACTTGAAATCAGTTTCAAAAGCAATGGCATTGAAAAGGCATTTGTATGTGGCTATATTCCCACTGGATTGCACAATATAAATATCATTTTGAAAGTAAATCATGATAAAATTATTAGCTATTGCCTGAGTTAAAATAATCATATCTGAGATTCTCATGGGTGACTCCTCGTGTAATAATCTCACTCAATTTTGTTACTGAATATCGATCTTCAAAAGAGTAATTGCCTGAAATATATAGTATAAACTCAGTATGGTTTGATAATTATTTTTCAATGGCTGATTATTGGAAGCTGATTTATGTAAACAGTAATTCAATTTCACAACAAAATATACTTCAAGACAATATCTTCTAAATTCTGATTAGGTCAAGTAATTAGTGTTGATCAGATTTATTCCTAGACTATGACACTTAGGCAACTAGCAACAGTAGCAAGCAGAGTAAATATTTCCAACCATCTTGCCTAATTTGCTCATGTTTTAAAATTTAAATGGCAATCTAATAAAGACTCTCAGAGTGTTGAAAACTGCTGGGTCTTTAAGAAAAAAATTGGATCACTGTAACAGGTCAAAATTATTTAAAGGAACAATCAGAGAAGATTTTGATGGGTTAGAAGTAACCTTGACTATAATACAAGTTAGTTAGAAAATTAACCCGTTTTCACATCATCTGCTAGCTGATTCAGAAGATCTAGTGCTACAGGGAGTTCTGCTTTCTTGGAATAAAGTACTAGCTAAGATCCATTTGATGTCAGCAATGCCATCCCTGGTTCTACATCCTCTTGTGAATCTGACTTGAATCTGAGAAGACCTTGTCCATGTACTGCAATAGATTTCTAATTATTTTCAGCAAGTTTTTAAATTCATATGAAATTATTGAATGTATAACATTATATAACATAAATCTGTCTCTGAAACTTATTTTTCAAAGTAATTATTATTCAGAAGTCCTGCACTCCCTGAAAGACAGGAAAAAATTAAGAGCTAAGTACTCCATAGTTTCTTAAAGTTTGAGATCAGCAATACCTGCTGACTATTAATAACTGACCTTCACTATTGGCTTGAACTAGTTCTGGGCACCCCACCTTCCCATTCATCAGCTATTTCTTCCCAGTCTCTCCTCCAACCCACCTTACCTTTCTAGCCTCAGAGGGTCCTGAGTAGATAGAAGACTACATGAGCAACTTTGTGCAGTCATCCTCTGCATGACCTTTCTGCTTCCCCATTCACTCTTTGTGTCACTGGCATTCAGTTGCATTAATCTGAAGAGGGACTTATGGACTAGCATTGGATTAATGGGCTTGAGATGAACTTGAATAGGGCTCCTTCTCAATGTAAAGTTGCTTCTTTTCTTTTTTCTTTTTAAACATTTTATTAGGCAATAATTCAGGCATCATACCATTCCATAGTTCAATCATATCAAGCAGTGTTATACAATTGCTACCAAAATCAGTTTCTAAACCTTTTCTTCCATCTTATGCTCCTTGATATCAATTCCCCATTAGCATCTCCCTGACACCATCCCTATCATACTCCCCAGGAAAACTTATTCTAGTTGTTGTCTCTATAGATTCATCATCGTATACCAAAAAATATACAAATGTAACAAAGAGTCAAGAAGGTTACCAACAATGACAAAATAACAACACAAGTAAACCTCAATATTAAAAAATAACACAGAGAAAATATTAAAAGCCAGATCAAGCCCAAAGTGTATCAGAAAGGAGATCAAGTGAAAAACTTTTAACAGAGTCAGATTTATCATTTTAATCTATGATAGTCATCTCTCCAATACTCTGTGTCTGATAACCAGGTTATTCGCATCCCTCAATTACGGTTAGAGGGAAATCACCATGGGCTTATTTCCTTTGCATATATTGCATAAATTGCAGGATCAGTGGATAAATTAATGGTACTATCAATAGAATTACCTTATACCCCCGTGGGATATGACACCAGTCTCTATAATATAACAATAATGAGGCTTCTAACATGAACCAGAGATATGTGAATGAGTTTTGGGATCATACTTAATTCTATCCCCAATCTAAAAACAATTATTTCTTATGACATGGCCCTGCTTGGTGCTTGCCCTCATGCAGAGATCACTGAAAATATGGGTGCTACAGCAAAATGTGGTGAAGAAAGCAAATAGTGCGCAACTATCAAAAATAATAGCATCTCAGCTCTTAAAAGCTTGTATTCAAACAAGCAGCCACTTAAGTGAGATGTAAAATAAGTCCTCATGGAAGAAACACACCATCCTGTGTGATCCAAATATTATAAATAATATAAAATCCAAATTCAAAGCAGCGAATGATATCTGAGCTTAAATTGTGAACACCTAGTTTGTCATACACCTAGAGAAGATGTATGACAGTTGAAGCCCCAAGTTCATTTACAGGGTTCCTACATGAATTAAGCCTCCAGTGAATTCTCTCTGGCCATGGATTAAGAATGTAAATACCCTTGCTATCTTGCAGAGTGCAATGGAAAGTGGATTGTTGCAGAACCAGTTAAGTTAAAATCTAACATTTTATCTTATGATATCCCATTTGACACTTTTCATTTGTTCTAGTTTCTATTATTCCCTGCTTTCTTTTGAACTGAGGTTTTTCTCTGGTTTATTTTGTTATTATTGTTGGTCTTTTTTATCTTGTTTTGTTTTCTCATTTGTTAGTATGTTTTCCAGTATATAAAGTCCAGAATAGGTAAATCTATATAGACAATAACTGGATTAATGGCTTAGTGGGAGTATAGGAGGGGAGGTTAGAAGGAAATACGGAGCTAATAATGAGTACAATAAGGAAGAGAATGTTCTAGAACTGATTGTAATGATGCTTGTACAACTCCTTCTAATGGAAGTGTACGATATGTGAATTATATGTCAATAAAACTATTAAAAATAGAAAGAGATCATCAGAATATATAACTCATGCAGGTGAGTCAGGAGATACCCATGATAATCATGTGATGAAATTGAAAAATATTAAAATTAAAAAGCTTAATATGTTGATAATGTTCAAAGGCACAAATAATAGAGTAAAAGTCTTGTAAACAGTAGTGGTTTACTAGGACCCTGTAAAACAAAATGATAAATATAAAATGAAAATAGACAAATATATACTCAAGAAAAAAAGCCACACCCAGCCAAATAAATACTCTTAATCAATGGGCTAAATTCCAGTGTGCCTTTAGCTGAGGAAAAAAAATAATGGACTGAAAGACAAATCAGGGAACATCACCCAGAATACAGCACAGAGTAGCATTAAAAGATGAAAACATCTAAAACTTGGAGGAAGGAATGGAACCAGAGCCTAAATTCTAGATTTTATAAAACAGGGGATTTATAAAAAGCTGTGGATGATAATGGTAACCCAGATCCATTGACAGGGTCTCTATGTGAATTGAGTTCTCAGGGAATCTCCAGTGCACACAGGCAAGAAATGTTAACAGCTCTAAAACTAGACAAAAAGTATCACTAAATATATTTTAGGAGGTGTACTTATATTGGAATGTAACGCCTTGTAATTTTATCGCCCTCTGTAACCAATGCAAATTTATCCTAGATTTTTAATATTCTCTTTATATGGTCATTTTTACTGGGATCTTGTTTGTTGGTTGCCTTTGTCTTGTATGTTTATTTGTATGAGGAAACTACTATGTATGTAAGAAGATAGTACCTGGATTGATGGTTGCCTGAAGGTATGGAAGGAGAGGGTAGGAGTCAAATCAGTGGGTACAAAGAGGAAGAAAATGCTCTAAAGTTGATTGTGGTAGTGTTTGCACAGCCCCTCTTGATGATTTAATTACTGAATTACATGATGTGTTAATTATAGCTCAGTAAAATTTTTAAAAAGATAATGAAGGATATTCACACAAAGTTGAAAAGATATTAAAGAACGGATAAGAGACTAAGATGTGTGTATATAAAACTTTAGAGATATGGCCAATACATATTTAGAACTACAGTACACCCATCAGTCCCCATCAGAACTTATACATTAATCCTAAATATTTCAAATGCTATGTGTATAACCAGACAAAAACCAAGAAGGAATACCTAGTACTGAAATTTTAGACCATCAATTATATAGATGTACATATATAGACAAACGCACAATGACATACACAAATATGTGTGTGTGTGTGTGTGTGTATATATTGTAATATATATATATATATATATATATATATATATTTATCTTGTTATTAGGTACCAATGAATTGGTTCTGACTCATAGTGACCCTATCAAAACCAGAATGAAACATATCTTGGTTTTGCTCCATACTCCCAATTATTGCTGTGCTTAACCCCATCATTGCTACCAGTGTCAATTCATCTCCTTGAGGCTTTTTCTTTTTTTGATGACCCTCTGTTTTACCGAGAATGATGTCTTCCTCCAGGGACTACTCCTTCCTGATGACATGTCCAAAGTACATGAGACAAGTCTCATTAACATTATTTCTGAGGGGCATTCGTCTGCACTTCTCCCAATACAGTTGTTGACTCTTCTGGCAGTCAAAGGCATATTTAATATTCTTCACCAACACCATAAATAAAAGGCATAATTTTTAAGTCATTCATTTTAATTGTGCAGTTTTTGAATATTTAAGAGATTAAAAATACTGTGAATTGAGTCCATGTGCACCTTAGTCCAAAGTGACATCTTTACTCTTCAACACTTTTTAAAAAATCAATTTATTGGGGTTCATACAATTCATCACAATACATAGATCAATTGTGTAAAGCACATCTATACATTTGTTGCCCTCATTATTCCCAAAATTCGCTTGCCTCTTGGGTTCCCGGAATCAGCTCATTTTCCTTTTTTCCCCTCCCTCTCCCTTCCTCCTCCCCCCTCCCCCATGCACCCTTGATAATTTATAAATTATTATTATATCTTATATTACACTGCCCGGAGTCTCCCTTCACCTACCCCTCTGCTGCCGGTGCCCCAGAGAGGAGGTTATATGTAGCTCCCTGTGATCAATTCCCCCTTTCTACCACCACCCCCCTTCCCTCCTGGTATCACCACTGTCACCCCTGGTCCTGAGGGGTTCATCTGTCCTAGATTCCCTGAGTTTCCAATTCCCATCTGTACCGCTGTGCATCCTCTGGTCTAACCAGGTCTGCAAGGCAGAATTGGGGTCCTGGTAGTTGGCGGGAGGAAGCGTTTAAGAACTAGAGGAAGGTTGTGGGTTTCATTATTGCTATACTGAACCCTAAGTGACTCATCTCCCCACTATCCCTCTGCAAGGTATGTCCAGTTGTCTAGAGAGTGGCATTGGGTCCCCATCACGCGCCACCCTCATTGACGAGGGTATGATTCCCGCCCCCTCCCCCCCGCCTTTGGTGTTTGAAGCCTGGTCCCTTTGGTCCTTCATGATCACACATGTTGGTGTGCTGCTTCCATGTGGGCTTTGTTGCTTCTGGGCTAGATGGCCCCTTGTTTACTTTCAAGCCTACTCTTCAACACTTTATAGAGATCTTTTATAGCAGATTTACCCAAAGGAATATATCGCTTAGTTTAAAAACATCTACTTTTATGGATGCTGATGTGAATCCAAGTAAAATTAAATCCTTTACAGCTTAAATATTTTATTCATGTATCATAATGTTGCTTATTGGTCCAGTTGTGAATAAATCACTGCCTTAGAGTTGATTCAGACCCACAGAGACCATATAGGACAGAACAGAACTGCTACTGCGGGTTTTCAAGACTGTAATATTTTTATAGGAGTAGAAAGTCTCATTTTCCCCCAAATGAGTGGCTAGTGATTTCAAACTTATGACTCTGCAGCTAGCAGCTCAATATGTAACACACTATGCCATCAGGGCTTCTTCATTTGTGAAGACAAAATCTTGCTTGATTAAAGCAAAGAGAACTTCAATGATGATGAAGAACAAATATTTCAGTTTTTAGGTGAGAGAGAATCCATACTGAAGAAGTATCCGTGAGGGCTCCGAGTAAAGAGTTAATCCAAATCATTCTTAGGAATCAGGCAAGAAAATCAGAAAGAAAGTAATGGATTTTCTCAGGATGTTGTAAGAATCATGTGACAAAAAATGTAATGCCCTTGGAAAGAATATTTTCACAAATGGTTTGGCAGTTAGATTTTATGTCAACTTGCACTTGTGTAAGTGTGGAGTACAACTTCCTGGGAAGTGTGGCTGTTTTCTTTCTTTCACCAACCCCCTTTCTTTTTTTTTTTTTAAGCACAGGGAAGAAATTTATTGGAGCCCATAAGGGAAACCCTAGAAGGGCTCAGCATACCCTACTGTGTAGGCATGCCCAGCAAAGGGTCACACCACTCACTGTACCAGCCTAGCCCCAAAGCCCCAGGACTGGCTGGGAGTGGGGACCCTCTCTCATTTTTTTGCTTGCTGGGATTCTGCACTTGCCTCCAAAAGGTGGCCTCACGTAGGCCTCCCAAACCTGAGAGACGTAAATAGCCTGCCATGTTTCTACTGACCTTGATGACTACACCCATCAGCCTGTGATAGTCTGTATGCTGATTTACCACACTGTGTCATAGGCCTGCAGCTATGTAAGTCTGAAGAGGGCTTTGGCTAGCACCAGACCCATGGACTTCAGTTTGACTGAGCTGGGAATCTTTCCTTTTGTTTCTCCCAACAGTTTTACTAACACAAAATTTATATATCATATAATTCAATAGTGCATTCGTTCATTCATATCAAGGAGAATTGTACAATTATCCCCACATCAATTGTAGAGCACCCCCTATGTTAAATCGGCTTTAAAATGAGTTGTGCAATCATAATCCATTCTAGTGCTCCCTTTTCCCCTCTTGCCTTCATTATTTACTCCCGAAATTCCCTTTCCCTCCCTATCACCCACCCTCACCCTGTTTTTCCGATATCCCCGTTTTTCGGATATTTTCATTATGCATTCACTCCTCCTATGCTTCATAGCTAGGAGACTCAAGAGAAAACAATAAAAAAACAGTAAGGAATAAATCATATAAGAATACTTTTGATATAAAGTTCTTTCTTATATACATATGTGTGTTCCTGGTTTTGTTTCTCTCGACAAGCTGTCCTCAAACTGTGGGTCGCGACCCCTCTGGGGGTTGAACGACCCTTTCACAGGGGCCGCCTAAAACCATCGGAAAACACAAACATATGTTTTCTGATGGTCTCAGAAACCGAGACACCACTCCTCTATCCATCTCCCGACAGGTCCACCCACATGCAGATACGCCCACATACAAGTACCTGGCATGCAGACTGTTACCCATGCTACACCATGCTCCAAGACAAAATTTCATTTATTTGTAATTAAAAATAAATATTTCACAATCTATAATTACATATTGTTTTTATGATTGATCACTTTGCTTTAATTATGTTCAATTTGTAACAATTAAAATACATCCTGCATATCAGATATTTGCATGACAATTCATAACAGTAGCAAAATTACAGTTATAAAGTAGCAATGAAAAAAATTTTATGGTTGGGGTCACCACAACACGAGGAACTATATTAAAGGGTGGCTGCACTTAGGAACGTTGAAAACCACTGCTTTAGACAATCCAGCCTAGCACAGACGGTCTTCTGGAAGAAGATAAGAAATTGATGTGACAAAAGAGTTGTTTGGGAAATTTTTATTCATCGTGCCTAACTTGTGTATAAAAGCGCAACTTTGTTTCCAGACTTAGGGAGCATAGAGTCCTTTCATTTTGTGCTCCCCAACTGCAACTTTACCTTGCATAAGCCTTTTTGTCTTGGACTCTCAGCAGAATGAGTTTCTTTTTTTACAATGTTTTCTATGTCATTCTCATATTTCTTATATTTTAAACATTTAAAATTATCCCCCAAATAAACAAAACAAAAATTAAAATACAAAATTATGAAGCCATATATATAACATTGTATTCCTTCCTGTTGAGAAAATATTTTTCATTTTCTCTAGTACTTATTCTAAATGTAAACTTCATTTCTAACTGATACTCTCTTACCTACTTCTCAAATGAAGGAATGCAAAATATTGCTAGGATCTTCCTAAACAAATTGAGAAAGACACACACAAATGAATACTAGTCAATCTATTTGATATTGGAGCACTGCACAGTGGGTACGTGCTTGGCTGCTTACAGAAATATCAATGATTCTAACCCTCCAAGCCCTCTGTAGGAGAAGCATGCCACAGTCCACTTTCATAACTATTTCAGCTGCAGAATGCTAATGGGAAGTTCTACTCTATCAAGTCCCTATGAGATAAAATCAACTGAGAGGTAATGTTTTTGTATTTTTTATTTTTGTCTTTGATATTTTTCTCTTCTGGGGAAATTAATTATCCTTAAAACATAGGATGCTTCAAATGTATACTGAAACATTAAAATGTAAGTTTTTTGAAAAATTAACTAGAAATAGAAGGCAAGAGGCCATAAAAATAATACTATCAACTAGATTTAGGAAATATATCCTTAGAAAAAAATAAAATAGTAATTGATCAAATCATGTCACATTTTACTTTACTAATATAGTATTGCCACAAAGTATTAGTACACAAAATGATATAGCAAAGAAATGAAGGAAGTTACTGCAACAAACTACTTTTATGTATCTGAGAAGAGTTATTTTATTTTGTCTGAAAACTTTTTTCCAGATATACTTGCATTTCATTGTACTACTCTGAACTTGTATTCAAAACTCACAGCCATGGAGCCATTCCAACTTACAACCACCCTATAAGACCAAGATCTACATATAACCTCCTCCCTGGGGGACGGACAACAGTAAAGTGGGTGAAGGGAGCCATTAGGCAGTGTAAGATATGCAAAATAATAATAATTTATAAATTAGCAAGGGTTCATGAGGGAGGGAGGAAAAAAATGAAAAATGAGGAGCTGATTCCAAGAGCCCAAGTGGAAATCAAATGTTTTGAGAATGAGGAGGGCAACAAATGTACAAATGTGCTTTACACAATTGAAATATGTATGGATTGTGATAAGAGTTGTGTGAGCTCCCAATAAAACAATTAAAAAAAAAAGACAAAGTAAATCTGTCCATATGGGTTTCTGAGACTGCAACTCTTTACAGGAATAGAAAACCTCTTCTTTCTCCCAGGGAAATGCTGATGGGTTTGACCTGCTAATCTTGTGGTTAGCAGCCCCATGTGAAACCATTGTGCCCCCAGGCCTCCTGAACATGTATTACTATCAGCAATTTAAAGATGATAAGCACAAAGCCAGGAGCCCTGGTAGGTTAGCTGTGATTCCAAAGGCCAGCAATTTGAAACCACCAGCCACTCTGAGGGAGAAAGATAGGGCTTTCTACTCCCCTAAGCAAGGCCAAAAATGAATATACATTTTTCCAAAATGTTTGTTTTATGACTCTAAGATGAGATAGGAACTTTGTTAAGAGTCAAAGGTATGAATTTCATGGAAGCTGACTTCTGTTCTTCTTTCTATATCTATAAAATGGTGATAGAGACAAAGTCGTTAAAGACCATTGCACTAGAGGTTCTTTCAGCACCATTGGTTCCGCAAACATCCACCCATGCTCTAGGGCCTGTTCTTTTTCACTGCAATCTCAGGTATCCTTATCTTATTGGCTCATTACTTTTCTCATGTATATGTATTCAAGTCTTGGTAAAACTATATTTAAAAGTACTTATGTTACATATCTCTTTATTTCATTCCTACACTTATCCTTTAGTTCTCTCACTTTCCAGCCTATGCCTTGAAACTAGTATGCGTTAGCTATTGAAAATGATGTGTTTCTGTTCTCACCGTTGAATTGAAACCGCTCTGGCAAAACTTGTAAGTAAGTACTTTGTGTTCCAAATCAATGGGTTTGTATTAGTCCTGACTCTTTTTGATCTTTCTGATATCTAAGTCTTTTCTTAGAAAGCTTACTATTCTGCCCAGTTTTTCCTCCTGCCTCCCTGGACGTTTCCCTTGGTCTATGCCAGCAAATATTCTACCAATACCTTACCCGCGTCAGCTACCATATATACTTGTATATAAGCCGACCCAAGTATCAGCTGAGGCACCTCCTTTTACCACAAATCTGCATAAAAAATGTGCTGAAAAATTTGGCTTATACATGAGTATATCCAACATATAGCCTTTGACTGAGATGAGAATTTTGGGTGGAATATGGTAAAATAATAAATAGGTCTGTGACAGAATGGAATAGGACAGATGACAAGAAGGGATGAAAAAGAAATATGCATGAGAGCTTTTCTGTAAATATTATAATACTTCTAAAATAAAGTGGATTCACTGATATACTGAATGTTTTTAAAGTTTGTGTCTAGTTTGTGAATAGATACCTGAGAAAAGGAAAATATACCAACTAATTTTTCAAATACATTCATTCATCTTGCGAGCACATATTGATTTGCCTATAATGCCCCAGACCTTGTTTTAGACGTTGGGATGCAGCGATGAATGAGAAACAGTCCCTACATTTTAAGCAACATCATGAAAGACATTTCAAAAGTTTAATAACACATATATCACAATGATATGATAGCCATAAATACAATATGACAAAAGGAATTTTAAAATGGCAAGTTTCCCTTGGGTAGGAAAGAGAAAAACACTTCTAAGGAGGTAACTCTTACACTGTGTCATGAAACAAAATGAGTTATTTGTTATTAGGAGTGATTGAGCAGTGGGGAAAATTGAGGCAACATGAGTGCATGACATAAAGTCCAGAAGCATGATGAATTAAAGAACTCTACATTAATAAATGTAAAAGGAATGAGGAAAAAGGAAAAATCTTCGTTAAATGTTGGCAATAATTGCTACAAGTCACCTCTGTGGATGAATGCTAAATTACTGGATGAAACCTTAAGGAGAAACATAATATTTGCATAGACTTAAAGTTTTTCTCTCCAAATACACACACATATATAATATTTTATATTAAATAATACAGTTTATATAATATATTATAAATTTGTATACTATTTATACTGCTTAATGGTATATAATATTTATATTATATAGTATGTTTTATACAATTATACATTTTACATAAATATATAAATGATGGATTTACAAAGTATCTGCAACAATGGTTTCAGACATAGGAATGACTATGCACAACGGGTTTCGATGGCACCTAACAACGACAACAAAAACAACAAATATACATATATACACATATATATGTGTATATCTATGTTTATATCATTATAACATCTGTATCTATATCTATATCTATCGAGACCTGGTGGTGCTACTGGGTAAGTGTTAAAGTGCTAACTACATGTTCAAGAGTTCAAACACACTAACCACTAGGCAGGAGTAGATGAGACAATTTGCCTGCTCTTGTAAAGAATTACAACCTCAGAAACCCTAGATAGGGTCGTTATGAGTCAGAATTGACTCTCAGTGACTGGTAATTCAGATATATGCTGAAAATTATTTGATATTCATCTCTCTAAGTGGTGGGACTGAATTCACCTCATGTTGAATGTGGGTTAAACTTAATGACTTGCCACTATTGAATAGAGTTTGAAAAGGAGGAACCTGGCAGATAATACCTTAATCAAGCTATGAGGATATAAAAGTTACATTGATTATATATATCAATGTAACTTATATATATATATCTTGTGACTTTAACATAATATATAACATCTAGCAATTTGGGGTGTTCAAGACTTTCCAAGCACCATGCTAAGTGTTTCAGACATACTAATTCATTTCATTATTATGCTGGTTTATGAGGCAGACACTATAATTTGTCCTATTTTACAAATGGAGAAGCTGAGTCATAGAAGGTTTAAGTAACTTTCCCAGCAGACACAAGCATTGAGTGAAAAAGTTTTAAATCAAGACAATGTTGGTAGAGAGGAGGTACAAATAGCCTAGGAACTCTGGAAATGATGTTTTGGAAATATGTATAAACTAAGAGGTGGCCCGTCTAGTTTTGTTCAATCCCTATTATATCCAATGTCTCAAAAGAATCTTAGTTCTGTTCTCTCATTTATATGAGGCTACGGGTTTTGTGAAGAGATGCAAAGTACAAATGGTTCTTTTTAAGAGTTCTCTGTTTCTGCTGGACTAACATTTGTTTAATCATCATGGGACACTTTCCATAGAGAATCAGTTAGAAAATTTTTGTCTATCATTCCTTTTAAAAATAGTCTTCTTATTTATATTCATATTATCTCAGATTGTGGTTTTTAAATATGATTATGTATCCTCTCACAGTGATTGAAGGATAATAATTCCAAGTTGTAATTCCAGAATTTCTAGTTTCAATACTCTGAAGAGACAATGATTTACCTTTTTTATTAAAACATAATTTGAAACAGAGAGCATTCATTAACAGCCAATTTACACATAAAATCTAATGAAAAATACCAAAAATAATACTGTGCATAATCCGATGCCAATTCACGCAGAGGTAATATCATCACAGCACGGGGCTAATTACTCAATTTTTAAACTAATTTTAAGGGTATTTTAGTAAATTGTTATTTTAAAGGGTCTAATGTGTTTCACATTAATGTATTGCTCTGATGTAAAAGACTATTTGTAATAGAAAAACTTTCTTTGAAATGTACTTAATGCTTTAGGGCACATTTCTTGAATAAATGTTTTCATCACTTTATCATACAAGAAGATTCAGATTTTTTTGCAGTTAGGTAACTTCCTTCATTTACCATAGGAAAAAATTGCAGTCAATTCTGAAATTGTAATTGCTGACACTATCTTCCAAAAACATAAGCTATTGAAATAATTCTGTATCATTTATAATCAGTCAATACGTTATTCAAATTAAGTATTTTGCAGTGTTTCTTTTAAGTATATGTCTTCAAACTTACTACCCAGCCACTGGTAATCAAATACTATTGTACAAGGGGGCCTTAAAAAGTTAGCGGAAAAATTCAATGATATTTTAATTAGTTTTTGTCATGAATTTTTTAGTTGCTCTAGCACATAGTATCAATAACTCACTCACTGCCATTGAATCAATGCTGACTCATCAAGCCCCTATAGAACAGAGTGGAGCTACCTCCTGAGTTTCAGAGACTGTAACTCTTTAGGTAGTGGAAAGCAGGAGGAAAAAGACCAGTCTTTCTCCGCTGAGTGGTTGGTGTTTTCCAAATGCTGACCTTCCAGATTGTAGCCCAATTCATAACCACTAAGCCACCAGGGGTCCTTACAGAATACAGGGCACAGGAAAAATAAAACATTTCCCCCCTAAAAGTGCAATATTTATTCTTGGTTTAATCATCAAAAGAGATCTACAAGTTCTTTTGGTCCATCTTCAATACAGCACAATGCAAATTACACATTCATAGAAATACCCAAGAAGATATTGTGAAATTACTTTAACATATTTTGACAACAGATTCTGCATCTAATGAAAGATGTGATGTAAGTGCTGGAATATATTTCAAACCAATAAGATGTTCAAATGTGGTACAGTAAATGGCTTAATATGATCTTTCTAGCAAAATCTCTGTAATATCTACTAAATAACTGGGAGTGTCTATGAAAAGGTTTTGGTGGCTCACCAAGAGGAATTAATTATTTGCTAATAAATAAATAAATAAGATGCATGGAACCTTTGTGTGAGTGAAAACATTCTAATAAAGTATATACAACCCTAATGAAAGAATTGGTCAGTTTGCCTTTCTGCTAGGCTGAAATGAGCCACTTTTCATGGAAATGTGGGAACAACTACCTCCATCAAGAAGATACAGGAGCAAAGCACATTGTATGGACCCAAGAACCAAAGATACAACAAGCCGTAACACTGGCAATGGCAAGAGATGTTGAGAAGCACTGACAGAGAAACAGCAGCAATAGAGGCTACAGAACCAGGAAACAGGTGTTAGATGGTACAATGGACTACCTGATTCATGGAGCCAGAAAGCTGAATTGGCTTGTTGGCCATATAGAGTATCTTCAGGAATTTGGCAGAGCTAGGTTCACTAACCCACAGAACAAGCAATTAGAATGCTGTTGGGCATGAAGCTTTCTGGTGAAGTGACGTGCCTCTGGGTACTTGTTGATGGAACTAGACTTGCTGAGCTAAGAGCCTTCAGTTAGCAGGCAAACAGACAAAATTAGAGTGCCTCTGAGCCTTATGTGCGCACCTAAAGAACTTTGTAACTCTTGTCTAAGAAGGACAGAGGCTAGGATAGACCAAGATGCTTGAAGGGCTGAAGGAGAGATATTTCTGGGTCTAGCTGAGATGCTGTCCTGAAGGAAGCACTATATCTTGGATCTTCCCTGATCCTGAATCCTGATCCTGAATTGTAACCTGTTACTTTGCCAATGAGTAATGGCTGCTGTGGAACCCTGGTGGTGTAATGGTTACGACTTGGGCTGCGATCAGCAAAGTTAGCAATTGGAAACCACCAGCTGCTCAGTGGGAGAAAGCCAGGTCTTTCTACTCCCGAAAACAGTTACAGTCTTGGAAACTCCCAGGAGCAGTTCTACACTGGCCTAAGGGGTCTCTATGAGTCAGCATCAATTTGATGGCAGTGAGTTTGAGGTTTTTTTGAATGGTTAGTGCAACAAATTATCAATTCTGACAGAGAAGTATAGTGGACCATGGGAGTGATGATTGTGTCAAAAAATTAATCATCCTGTCATTGTTGCCTTTGAAGATGAGGAGAGACATGTGCTCATGAACATGAGTAGTTTCTAAAATTTGGGAATGAGGTTAGCAGAAAATGGAGATCTCAGATCAAGTACATGTATAAGTTGTGCCCCAACTCCGAATGAGTAAGAAAATGGATTCTCCCCTGGAGCCTACAGAACAGAATGCAGCTCTGACATCTTGATTTTTTTCCTGGTAAGACCCAGGTTATGTTAAACTTAAGACTTAGAAAACTGTGAGATAATAAATATGTGTTGGTAAGGCCTGTAAGTTAGTGGTAATTTTTATGGTGGAATCATTCTTATAATGGGTAGCAATTAGTTCTAAAACACTTTGTATATAGCACAACAATATAGGCTAAATAACAGCATTTATAAAATGATTCTCATGTGCCATCTTCTTTCTCCAACAGTCATTTTGTTAAAAGTGTCCATTGTACCAAATGAACAGGGCCTGTTATATATTTTCTCAATAACTTGCAAATATGTCACTGAAGGAAAGAAAAGTAGAACAAATGGTTAAACACGCTTAATAAATGAAATATTAACTCAAAAGATAGAGTAATTCTGTGGTTGTATATTGAAGTTCAACCATTAGTTATGTTAACACTCTACATTGTAAACTAAAAAACTTAATTCAACAAAATAAAATTCCCTTGGAAAAATAAAAGTTGTCAATTTAAAATCAAGGAATGAAGGAAAAGAAGCTCTTAATGAGAACTAAAATAGAGTTCAGATCAATAGTTTAATGGTAATGTCATAGTCACTTTATTTTAATTGGTAAAGTTATTGTTCAAACCATTATAATTCACTGGTATATACCACTCAAAAAGATTAGTTTTGCTTCACATAGTAGTCTATTTTAAATAAGAGAAATAAATACTTATTTGAGAATTGGTTGGACTCATTGTATTACACGGAGTTGGCATCTGTCAAAAAAGGTGAGTGCATTTTTATTAAATAAATGCCATACACTCACATAGCTGTCAAGCAAGCAAATGTTATAAATTGGTTAAGGTACAACTGTAGATATTGTTTACTTGTGCGCCAACATTTTTAATCTTTTCAATTTACAAAGAAAGGGATTTCAGAGAATGACAAGAGCTTGGGAGAAAGCATTGCATGAGGAAAACTCACATTGGCACTTTTAATACAAAGTTACAATTGTCATCCTAGATTTAGGTTTTCAATCTTCAGTCTGTCATTTTACTGGTAAATCTATATTTTCTTGAAAATATTAGTCAATGAAACTTTTCAATGGTAGTATTTTCACTCATCCTTAATTTGAGCTATGGTTATTTTTATATAACCTGTGTTTATTAGGCCACATTAGGCCAAAAATAAAAATAACAGAATATCTTTAATGTGACAACAATAACAATAGTCATTTTCTGAATCCCTTTCATGTTCTGCCCTCCCAACCCCCTTCTTTGCGGGAACTCTCGTGGAGTCCTTCTGAATCCCCTTCACACTCTGCCCTTTCCTCTCTCTTTGGGGGAACTCTCCAAAAACAACAAACTCACTGCCATCAAGTAGATTATGGCTCATATTGACCCTACAGGATAGGGTAGAACTGTCCCTGGGGGTTTCCAAGACTTTAACTGGAGTAGAAACCATATCTTTCTATGGCTGAGAGGGTGGTGGGTTCAAACTGCTGACATAATGATTAGCAGCCCAGCATGTAACTACTATACCACCAGTGTTCCTACTTAGGGCCACTCTCAAACTCACTGTCATTGAGTCCATGCCAACTCATAGGGACACTATGGGACAGGGTAGAACTGCATCTGTGGGTTTCCAAGTCTGTAACTCTATGAGAGGAGAAAGCCTTCTTCCCACACACACCCTGCCACCCCTGGGGGAACAGTAGTCACTAATAAATCAGTGCTGAGAAAACGTACAGTGTGTCTCACATTTGAAGAGTCTCCTTGGTTTGCCTGCAGCTTTCATTTTCCTTCTTTACTGGTCAGAATTCCTTTGGCGATGCCTGTAGTCATGGATGACTATACATTTAAGTGGGGGGAGGGGGGAGGGATATCTGCCTCTGTACCAAATTAAGGCATTACTGTTGCTGTTTTTTACTATGGGAGAAGGCTCAGTGGACCACAGGAAAGGGATCATGAGGATTACTGAAGATATATACTTACTATGAGTCTTAAACTAATGCCTCTCCAATTTTTCCAACCTTAGAGATAACCCAAAACAAACAAACATCCTAAGGTAATCTGACTTAATTAGTATTCCCTGAAGTCTTATGGTTTGTATTACAACAGTGTATAAAATATCTATAATTTATTCTATTATAAATATATGGGTCTTTTAATAGAAAATAATGCTCTTAGTCACTAACTACAAGTAAATTTGATTAAGAAAATAGGAGAGTGTTGAAAGCATAAAAGCATTTTATTTTTGAAGTTTCAAAATTGTCCAACTCAGGGGAATACCTGGGGATCTAAAATTGACGGGAGGGTGGAGTGGAAATCCTGGTAGTGGTGAAGCAGCCATAATCTAGCTGGAGGAATTTCTGAGAGGCAAACAAGGGATGAACATGATAATGGGATAGGAGGATGGTAAAAGGAAATAGAGGAAAGAACTAGGAAGTAAATTATTTATAGAGGTATAAGCATAGAGGTGTACATATACAAATATATTAATGCATAACAATAGGGGTACTGACCAATGTACACATATTTATATGGAAATACAATGAGGCAGTGAACAGACTATGGGCATCTACTTAAGTATTCCCTTAACACAAAAACACTTTGTTATAATAATGTGACATTGGGCGATTCCCCCCACCCTGACACAATCACTGAAGACAAACTGAGTGCATAAACAAATGTGGGGAAGAAAGCAAATGGTGCCCAGCTATTAAAAGACATAGCATCTGTGGTCTTAAAGGCTTGCAGCCAAACAAGCGGCCATCTAACAGGGAAGCAACAAAGCCCACATTGAAGAAGAACACCGGCATGTGTGATCATGAACTGTTAACAGAAACAGACATTAGAATTTCAAAAATAAACAACCTCACCAAGGAGATGGAGTGTTGTCAAGCTAGAGAACCAGAGGCCATCCATGGATAATTGGACGTCCCTCTGCAAAGTGGCTGCATGGAGGAAAAAATGCTACCCGGGGGCAGTTTAGCACAGACAAAATACACAACCCTTCTCTGATTCTTTAATCCTTCCTGCCCACACTATTATGATCTCAGTCCAATCTCGCCATTCCCGCTACTCCAGTGTATAGACAGTGGCACAGATAAGAACTTTCAATATAAGTAATTCAGGAAAGACAAATCCACTCAGAAACAATAATGGGAGCAAAAATTTCCAGGAAGCTAGGAAAAGGGAAAAGGGAGGAAGGGCAGGACTGGGGAATGGATAGCATTAATGACAAAATAACCCCCTACAGGGGAATAATACCAGGATAGTACATGGCGGGATAGAATGTGGGGTATGAGATATGTATAAATAATAACAACACATAACATATTACAGGTTTGGGGGGGCTGGCAGGATGGGTGAGGGAGGGGGAAAAAGAGAAGCAGATATCAAAGGGCTCCAGAAGAAAGATGTTTAGAAATTGTTGATGCCTACATGCCTACTTGAGACAACAGATGTATGATTTGTTAAAATATCTGTAAGAGCCCCAATAAAATGATTTATTTTTAAAAATTGTCCAACTAAGCTCCAAGTTTTGTAGGACAGTGAGAGAAAGGGGATGTAATAATACTAAAAAATTTTTTTAAAGAGAAAGAAACATGCTGGAGAAGTTGGGAAAGAATGGAACTCTTATACACTCTTGGTGGACATGTACAGACATGCAGTCTCTTTGGGAAATGATACGGTGAGACTTAGGCAGCTGGGAGTTGAAATCTCATGTGATACAGCAATATCAATCATTATTAGGTCGATATCACAAAAGAAATAATGCACACAACAGGAGTATGCACTCCCATGTTTATAGAAGAACAGTTCATGATATTAAGAAACTGGAAGCAGCCCAGATACCCCAACAGTGGAAGAATGGATAGAGAAACTGTGGTACATACACATAGTGGCATAATACATGGCCCTAAAAAAACATGAAACACATGGAACGACCGGTAAACCATTATGCTGAGTAAAGTTAGTCAATCACAAAAGGATAAATATTGTATGAGTCCACTGTTATAAAGAGAAACAGCAATTAAACAAATCTTAGAGACTCATTTAAAAACAAAGAGGTAGAAAGTTTTCCTACTGGCCTTATATGCACTTCATAAGAACCACCTCAAAAGAGGAGATCTCAAATTGTCTGAGGTCACTATTTCAAGAAGACAGAAAAGGGAGATGACTTGATGTCATACAACATTGAGCAAGGCTGCAACAAATCAACAGGCCATCCACAGAAATGAAGGGAGAACCTTATTTGAAAATCAAGTTAAGACCAAAGAAGGGAAGTATCCACATTTCAGAGGAGGCACTGATCTTTCTGTTAGTGGGTATGGTGGGTAAATGGGGAGGAGCAACCTTACATCGGGAAGGAATGCTAAACAATAATTGTAAGGGGAAAATAAACCCAGTTCTATGTTCCTGGGTAGACACTTTGAATAAGCTTTGACCAACCCTAGGTGGCCCAAGTCATGGACTAATTACTATGATGACCTTAGAAACTGGCCTTACAGGTAACATGGCGTTGCCCAAGGGCCACACAAGAAGGACTATGTGGAAGCCCAGCTAAATTAACTGGGCCCTACCTGAACACTACCTGTATCCCTTAAACTTAGGACTGAAATTCCCTGATGGGGAAAGAAACAAAGAATGACCACCCAAGACTGTGGAAATGGTGGTCATTTGGATCTTGGGTGGTACCCCTGGCTGAATGGACATCCAATGAAAGGTGACCCAGAATCACCATATATTTTGTATCTCAATGCTCCCCTTGCATTAATATGAAAGGTATTAATCTGATAGGCAAGAGTCTTCCCTTGTAATGAATGTTACAGGAAATTTACCCCCTAGCACTAATTCCCATGCTCAATGTAAACAGAGTTCAATCATTTAAGAATTCAATCGGTACAAAGCAGTAATTCATGGATTGCAGTTTGCAGCTGGACTTAAAAGTGACTTAATTATAGAATTGTATGATCTGTGAATTTTATGTCAATAAAACACGAGCCTGTGCGAACACGAGGTGTTGAAGGGATCA
>NW_022103940.1:3090143-3092309 GCF_000313985.2 Echinops telfairi | reverse complement strand
TGATGAGGGCAACAAATGTATAGGTGTGCTTTACACAATTGATCTATGTATTGTGATGAATTGTATGAGCCCCAATAAAATGATTAAATAAAAACATGTTAAAGAATAAATTTTTTTTTTTAAAAGAAGAAAGTGGAAAACTGCTTTGGTAAGAACAGGCCCAGGAAAGTTGCATCAAAGAGTTTTTTTTCCCCAATCATAGAAAACCAGCTGGCAATTCTTCAAGGATAGGAAGGTCTTTTCTAGGACAATGTCATTGGGAAATTCACCTCCTCCATTTGATGACCCTGGTCTTGCCCTCTACTAATTTCTTTCTATCTGTAAAATTCAAAGCACATTTCATATACACACTATTGGAATCCCTCAAGAACTCCAAAATTTCACTTTTGAGGTGCGTAAATTGAAGAGGACAAAATCATCATGATGGAGAATATTCCAAGAAACAATGGCTTCACAGTTTGCTATATTTGATTAATAAATATTTCTATGATTTTGTAGCTATACTTTTATATTTTCCTTCATAGCTCCCAGCATTGCCTAATGTATCCTAACAGGAAAATTTTGCCCTTTGAGAAAATGTGTTAAGCTTCTATTCTCAAATTAGTTTTAATACAAAATTCTGTAGCTTATATTCAAATTTATTCTATCAGGAGTACACGTAGTATATTGAAATACATTCATTGCCATTATTCATTTCATTTATATCATTGTTCTGTTTTCTCCTTTTAATTACTGTTCATAGTAAAATTTGTTTTGTGGAAGATGACATATGGAAGGGTGCAAACTGGACTGACTATATACTTGAACAGAACTATATATAGTTGTGTTCAAGTCTAAACCATAAAAACAAAGTATAGGAAGTTGGGGGAAATATGGGTAAATGTTTGCAGTAGAATTTGTTTAATTAATCATTTCCAGGTGTACTAACTTAAGTAGGAGCACTTCTTGAGATAAACAGATATCTATATATCAATCTAGACCCAATCAAAGTCTTCAAAAATGAAAAGATTTATTCTATATTAAAAGTTTGGATTAAAATGTAATAAGGTCCTTGTATTAGTCTGGGTACTTTAGAGAAACAAATCCACAGAAACTCATGTATAATAGAGATTTTTATATAAAGGTTCAGTGTGCATCAACAAAACATCCCAATCCAGTGATGCCCAAGCCCACAAGTCCAACATTAACCGATTAACCCATATGTGGAACACCAATCCACAAAGTCCTCCTCCATCTCACAAAACAGACACAGTGATGCGACTGCAGGAGGAAAGCTGAGTCAGTGAATGTGTAAGCATCTCAGCATTGGCAGGGGTCTTCATACAGGTGCTCCAGCACCCAGGGCTACATCAGGGTAGGTCCATGTGGCTTCTCCTTGGGTATGTCTTGCAGGAAGTGCACCTTGCCAGCTGAAGCAGGGAACTGGCTAAGCAGCTGCACCCTGGTCTGACCATCAGAAAGTAAGGCACAAGAACAAGAAAGGTGAGGCTCACTGAGCCATTTATCCTTCAATTAACCACACATGTGTTTATCGGCCAGGTTGGCACAATAAACTAACTACCTCAATCCACCCCTTGCCAACTTGACACTTGTACATAATTCTTTAGTTTCATGACTGAAATTACATAACACCTACACCTTAATCCTATAATCCTGTGAATATGTTCCCCCACCTATGAAAGTTTGTAAGCCAACCACTTCATGCCTTTATCCCCCCAATTTTGAGTATCCAATTTATATTCTGTCCACTTATATCAATTGTGTTTATAATGTTGAGTATTACAATACCATTTTATTGTTCCAAGGTCAGCCTCATGCTGGTAAATAACAAAGAGCTTTTGTGTTAGTGTATATTTTAGTTTGTTAAGGTTTCCATAACAGAAATACCATAAATGGGTGCCTTGTAAGTCCAGAGGTTTATTGTCTCACAGTTCCAGTCTTCATTCCATTTGGAACCTTGTGAAGTCTGCATCTGTAGTATTAAATAAAAATTGCTAGGACGGAGGGTGAGGGAACCAGCCCCCACCCGCTGATTACTCTTACGAGTTCAGTAATACTACTTCTGGGTTCAGTAATGCACAATTGTATGGTTGAGATATATAAGTATTATATTAAAGTCATCGAGAGCATGAGAGATAATACAATAATACAGTCAGGCATGATACA
>NW_022103940.1:3069150-3084036 GCF_000313985.2 Echinops telfairi | reverse complement strand
TAAACCCCACCTAGAGGAACCAAGCTAATGGTCCCAAAGCTTCAGAGAGAAGTAGGCCATTGTCCCCAGCAGCAGGGAGCAGGCCCAGCCCTGCTGTGGGATGAGACAGCAGTCTGGCAGCAAGTGTCTGACTTCTCCCCACATGCATCCATAAGCAAAGTCAAATCCGGACAGACCATGCATGAAGTCAGCAACAGTCCTCTCATCATATAACTTTCTAAAGTTGCCAAATTGTGTTTATAATGTTGAGTATTACAATACAATTTTATTGTTCCAAGGTCAGCCTCATGCTGGTAAATAACAAAGAGCTATTGTGTTAGTGTATATTTTAGTTTGTTAAGGTTTCCATAACAGAAATACCATAAATGGGTACCTTGTAAGTCCAGAGGTTTATTGTCTCACAGTTCTGAAGAATAAAAGTAAAAAAGAGGTCTCATATTACTTTTTTTCTGTGAATCCTTCTAGTTTCTGGTATCAGCCAAAAATTCTTGGCATTGCTTTACTTATAGAAAACTTTTACATGGAATGTACTTATCCCCTGTGTTTTTGTCCCTAAGATATCATTCAGTAGTTATTAGGTTTAGAATTCACCTTACTCTAGTTGAACTTCTTTAATATAGCAGTACAAAATCTCTATTTCTAAGAGGATTAAATTTATAAGTAGAAGGGTTAGGAAGTCAATATAACATTTTGAAAGACACAATTCAATCTCTAACAATTTGTAGTTCTCAAATAACACAGGTTTTACAAAATGATTATTTTTAGATTCTATCATGGTCAAACAAGAGATAACTTTTCCTTAAAACATCCAAGGTAGAGAAGTATGACAAAATTTTATAAGTTACTTACGAAGTAGCATAAAGTTTCTTTCTTTTAACAGGTATAAATCATTTTATTGCCCATCACAGATGCTGAATATTTTTCACAAATTGAATGTTTGTGGCAACCCCATATTGAGCAAATATTAGGTGCCATTTTTCCAACAAGTACTTGAATTATAATCAAATAATATTTCCCTTTGAGCCAAAATTCTTTAAATGATATATTATGATCTGGACTCTATGCACCTGTGCCTACAATCCCACTTTTGGAGGGCATTCTCTAATGTACTATCAGACAGGAATAGAGTAGGATTAAGATCTGACTTCAGTACCGGGTGTGAACCAAGCCACCTCCTTTATTTCCTTGGGGCATCTTTACCTTAGCAGGGAGTGTGATTTAACACATCCTCTTTTTGTGTGTGGTTTACATATAGTGGTTCAAAAACACATACACATCATCTCACCTTGAAAGCCAAACCCCTATTTCCTGACTAAGCTTTGATAGAAGTAAAAATATTCTTCCTCATTGTTTAAAAGTCCCACTATATACAGATGATACAGTTTTATATGAGGGGTACCCCCATATAAAACAGAATCCCCCCCCCAAAGCTATGTATTTAACCTTTTTTATGTAACAACCTTATCATCTTCAAAGTACTTTCCATTACATTTAATGCATTTATCAAATCTGTGATTCCATTCTTAGAAACATTTTTCAAACTCATCTGTTTGGATAACTGACTGCACCTCCCTCATTTTTTCCCTTCACCTCTTCTATGCTGTCACATCCCTGTACTCTCATGTCCCTCTTCATATATGGAAACAAAAAGAAGCCACAAAAAGTGAGATTAGGTGAGTCAGGTGTGTGGGGCAAGAGAGGCATGTTTTTGGTTTGGTTTTTTTGCCAAAAATGGGTGCACTGAGATGGCTGCATGAACAGGTGCATTGTAGTGGCAAAACCAGTGTCCGGTCTGCCACAAATTAGGTCTTTTTTGTTGTACACTGTTACACTATCTTTTCAGAATATCTAAATAGAAAGCTTGATTAACAGTCATCAAAAAAACAAAGGAGCATCTTCTTCATCCTGATTTCACTTGACAAGCTTTTTTGGCATAAGGTGACAATGGCATCTTCCACTGGTTTGATTGATGTTTGTTTTCAGAGTCATAAGAGTAGCACCATATCTTGTCACCAGTAATGACCTGGAAAAAAGTCTGGGTCCCTTCAGAGCTGTTCTTTCAAAGCACTGCATGGATCCACTTGACGATCTTTTTCATGGTCAGTCAAAACCCAAGACAGCAACCTTTCTTTTTTTTTTTTAAACATTTTATTAGGGGCTCATACAACTGTTATCACAATCCATACACACATCAATTGTGTAAAGCGCATTTGTACATCATTCTCAAAACATTTTCTCTCCACTTAAACCCCAGGCATTAGGTCCTAATTTTTCCCCTCCCTCCCCGCTCCCCCCTCCCTCATGAACTCCTGATAGTTTATAAATTGGTATTTTGTCATATCTTGCCCTGTCCAACGTCTCCCTTCACCCGCTTTTCGGTTGTCTGTCCCCCAGGGAGGAGGTCACATATAGTTCCTTGTGACAGCAACCTTTCTCATTCCCAAATCTTCTGTTAAAATTCACGGAATGAACTCCCAGATAGTCCAGATAACTTCCCCATCTCTTCAGTGGTCCATTGTCGATCTTGAGCTCAAGTGCATGAATTTTGTTGACATTTTTGTCTATTTTGGGAAACTGTTGGACATCCAGAATGAGGTTTGTCATCAATAGATATTTCACCTTTTTAAAAATAAGCACAGGTATGTTTTTCCTATAGCACTGTCCTTGTAAGCTGTGTTCATCATCACAACAGTTTCAGCGGCATTTTCCTGAGCAGGAAACCAAATTTCAGAGTCACACACTCTTCTCTTAAATCAGCAATCACAAAAAACAAGGTTTGAGTGTATCTGCTTTTATGGAAACATTCACTGTGACCAGAGAGAGAACCTTCCCAGGCACCGCCACTGGGTGCACTAACTCAGAGTGAATTGCTTGATGCTTGCCTAGCTGGGGAAAAATGCGTATGATGAAAGCTCTGCTGAGAGGAACGTTTTCCAGGTTTTTTTGGGGGGAGGGGTACACCCTCATATATAGAAAACTCCAATATTGCCACAATAAAATCATTGTAAACAATTGAGGAATTTGGTAAAGTAGCAGGATACAAGTAGAACTCAATTGGACTGCTATATACTAGTGAAGAGAGATCTGAAGGAGAAATTTTTAAAAATACCATTCACAATATCCACACAAAATTTGGGACATCTGTGAATAAATCTAACTAAAGGAACAAAAGGCTTGTACAAAGAAAGTAACACAATATTAATACAGGAACCAAAATAGGTCTACACAATGGATGAATATCCCATGTTCATGGATAAGAAGACTCAATATTGTAAAAATGTAATAACAAGTAAAGCAATCTACAAATTCAATGCAATCCAAATCTAAATCCTAACATCATTCTTTAAAGAAAATGAAAAAAAATTACTGTCTTCATTTGGAGAAGGTAGAAGCCCAGAGTAAGCAAAGAACTTGTCAAAAAGAAGAGCTAATTAAGTGGTCTTGCACTACCTGACTACAAAACATATTACAAAGTCACAGTTGTCAAAACATCCTGGAACTGGTATAATGATAGATAAATGGACCAATGAGACAGGATAGAAAACCCAGAAATAAAAGCAACTGCCTATAGCTAACTGATTTTCAACAAAAGACTAAGAAACATTAAATGAGAAGGGGATGGCCTCTTCAACAAATGGTGCTGGAAAAACTGGATATCTGCAGAAGATTGAATCAGGACTCATTCCTCATCCCTTGCATAATAATGAACCCAAGATTGGTCAGAGACCTAAATGTAAAACCGTAATATATCAGGATCATCAATTCATCAATGAAAAAATTGGGATAAACCTATGGGCCCTAGTGCAGGGTATACACGGAGTAACATATATAACAAAGGAAGCACACTCAGTGGAAGGCAAAATGGAAGATTGGGACCTATTTAAAATAAATCACTTGGGTTCATCAGAAGATTTCATCAAAAGAATAAAATGAGAGCTCATGGGTTGAGAAAAGATATTTAGCGATGACATAATGAACAAAGAACTAATTAGTAAAACCTATAGAATTCTGCAATACCACAATAAGAAAAAAACAATTTTCTTAAAAGTTGGCCAGAGGACCTGAATACCTGAATAGACAATTCTCAAAGGATAACACCCAAATACTAACATGCCCATAAGGAAACACTCTTGTTCACTAGCCATATGGAAAATGCAAATCAAAACAATTAAATACTAACATATCCACAATATAGGCCAATTAAATAAAAAACCAGAAAACAACAAATGCTGGGGAGGGCGTGGAAAGGTTGGAACTCATAAAATGGTGTTGGGCTTGTAAATACCTACAGCCACTGTGGAAAGCGATGTGGTGAATCATAATGCAATTGGAATAGAAACACCATATGACACTGCAATATCATTGACAGGCATATAGCCTGAATAAATAAGAGACAGATCATTAACTGATGCATCCCCTTACATGTACATTGCATCACAGTTCACAATATCAAGGATTTGGAAACAGCTCAAATTCTCATCAGTAGAAGAATGGACAGAAAACTGGTATATACATGCAATGGAATATTATGTATCCCCAAAAAAGGGCATGAAACACTTCATCACATGGAGAGATCTGGAAACCATTCTGCTAAGTAGTTATTCAATCACAAAGGACAAATATTGTATAGGTCCACTACTATACAGATAAACACTAAGATGAAGGCAAACTCATGCTTTCAGGCCGTACAATATGCTAATATGCCATACAACATGGATCCAAAGCAACTCAATAGAGAGCCAGATAAGTGGTCATCAACCGTACATCATCCTGTCTGCATGTACATATTGAAAATGACTTTGAAAGAGGAGTCCTCACTTCAATCCAGATCAGATTTTGAAAGGTAAAAAAGTAACGTGGCCATTTATTTAGTAGCTGGCGTGCAAAAATGTGAGGAAGTCCCTCTACACCAGCAAACATTCTTTTTTGTTTTTGTTTTTTTAACCTAAATGTTTTATTTATTTTTTCCCTAAATTTTTTAAATCATTGTATTGGGGGCTCATACAACTCTTATCACAATCCATACATACATCAATTGTATAAAGCACATTTGTACATTTGTTACCCTCATTAATCTCAAAAAATTTGCTCTCCACGTAAGCCCCTGGCATCAGCTCCTCAATTTTACCCCCTCCCTCCCCTCACCCCACCCCCTCAAGAACCTTTGATAATTTATAAATTATTATTTTGTCATATCTTACACTGTCCGACGTCTCCCTTCACCCACTTTTCTATTGTCCATCCCCCAGGGAGGAGGTTATATGTAGATCCTTATAATTGGTCCCCCCTCCCTCTACCCTTCCGGTATCACCACTCTCACCACTGGTCCAGAAGGAATAATCCGGCCTGGATTCCCTGTGTTTCCAGTTCCTATCTGGAGCAGTGTACATCCTCTGGTCTAGCCAGATTTGTAAGGTAGAATTGGAATCATGATAGTGGGTGGAGAGGAAGCATTTAGGAAATAGAGGAAAGTTTTATGTTTCATCGTTGCTACACTGCACCCTGACTGGCTCTTCTCCTCCCTGAAACCCTTCTGTAAGGGGGTGTCCAGTTGCCTACAGGTGGGATTTGGGTCCCCACCCCACACTCCCCCTCATTCACAATGATATGATTTTTTTTGTTCTTTGATGCCTGATAACTCATCCTTTCCACACCTCGTGATCACAGAGGCTGGTGTGCTTCTTCCACGTCCTTCTCCAACCCCTCCCCCATGACCCCAATTCTACCTTACAAATTGAGCTAGACCAGAGCATGTACACAGGTACAGATAAGAGCTGAAAACACAGGGAATCCAAGACAGATAAACCCCTCAGGAACAATAATGGGTGTAGTGATACCATCAGGGTAGGGGAAGGTGGGGGGAGGAAGCTTCTCTTAGGTGAGGCATGTGATATTAGCTGATATTGATGATGTTGCTACTTGCAACACCTTTTTCAGCCTAGAGTGTAGTCAACTCTTTGTGGCAGTACATTTTGAAAAGAATTGCTGGCAGCAGTAAGTTGTTCTGAACACAGATTCATATTTCAATGTATATCTCTTCAAGTGGAAAATTCATCATTGTTACATAAATTTTATAGAACTCAATAAATGGAGGTTGTTATACCTAGCTTTCAGCTCACCATCACTTTGCAGAAGAATTATTTCATGTTGTCGGTTATTAGACACATCAATGGATTCCACATTGAATGACATATCAAAGATAATCAATTCCATTTGCTTACTTTTCATGTCCTGGAATCTTTCATTAGATACCTCATTTAGTTTCATTGGATACCTCAATTAGTTTCACACATTCAGTAGTATAATCAAGTGGCATAGAAGACATTTTCCTCTCAGGGTGGGGGAATACTATTCCTGTTGAGCTGCACTTTTCCCAGCCTTAAATTAGCTTCAAATGATTTCAAGTTTGAAAGCGTGGAGCTGATAAGCTGGTTCAGGCACTGCAGTTTGAAATTCAACTCTGAGAGATACTTCACAATGTCCATCAAGAACACAAAATCACACAGCCACTTGCCACCATTGCTTTCTATAACAGGCTTTCCCTTCATCTCCATGAACTGCTTGACTTCATTCCTCAGTTAGTATAACCTCATGATCATGTTCCAATGACTCAGCCACCCTATTTCACAGTGATAAACAAGATCACTGTATTCAGAGTCAAGATCATTCAGAACTAGCTAAACCATCTTCTTTTGAAAAAAATTAATGCATGATAGTACTGTTGACATTGAATTGTCGAGCCACAATGTGCACAGAGGCGTTCTTGGTGTATGATGCAGTGGCATATAATAAAATAATTTGTATTTAGACTAGGGGTTGGAAAACTTTAGAGATGCAAGAGCTAATCCTGTCCCTCACAACAATTTAAAAATTACTCAAGAGCCATAAATGTATTTGTTACAAACAAATGAAATCATCATTATCTGAATAATATCCTCTAAATAAAGCTATTATCATTTTATTTTCATTTTCAATTTTACTCCTTCACCCACTTTTTTGTTGTCCAACCCCCTGGGAGGGGGTTGTATATAGATCATTGTGATCAGTTCCTCCTTTCTTCCCCCACATTCCCCTTCCCCTCCTGGTATCACTACACTCAATATTGGTCCTGAGGAGTTTATCTGTCCTGGATTCCCTGTGTTTTTCCAGCTCTTCTCTGCACCTGTGTACATGCTGTGGTCTAGCCAGATTTGTAAGGTAGAATTGGGACATGATAGTGGGGGGATGGAAGCATTAAAGTACTAGAGCAGTGGTTTTCAACTTTCCTAGTGCTACATAGGTTTCTAATCTTGTAAAACAGCAACATTAATTGCAAAGATGAGTGGAGTTCGAATTTGGATGCTACTCTTCAGAAATTAGGACATTAAAATCCAGATTGACTCACTTGGTCTAGGTCACACTGCTAGTTAATGACTGATGGGGAATCAAACCCTCTACACCAGTGGTTCTCAAACTTCCTAATGCTGTGACCTTTTAATATAGTTCCTCATGTTGTGGTGACCCCAAACATAAAATTATTTTTGTTGCTATTTCATAACTGTTATTTTGCTACTGTTATGAATCAGGTGACCTCCGTGAAAGGGTCATTTGACCCCAAAAGGGTCGTGACCTACAGGTTGAGAACCTCTGAACTAGAGGAAAGTTGTAAGTTTCATCAGTGCTATACTACACCCTGATTGGCTTGTCTCTTCTTTGTGACCCTTCTGTAAGGGATGTCCAACTGTCTACAAATGGGCTTTGGGTCTCCCCTCCACACTCGCCCTCATTCACAATAATATGGTTTTTGTTCTGGGTCTTTAATAACTGATCCCATCGACACCTCATGATCACAAGGGCTGGTGTGTTTCTTCCATGTGGGCTTCATTGCTTCTGACCTAGATGGCTGCTTGTTTACCTTCAATCCTTTAAGACCCCAGACGCGATATCTTTTGATACCCAGCACCATCAACTTTCTTCATCACATTTTCTTATGCACCCATATTGTCTTCAGGGATCATGTTGGAGAGTTGAGCGTCAAGGAATGCCAGGTTATTAGAACAAAGTGTTCTTACATTGAGGGAGTACTCGAGTAGAGGCCCAATGTCTGTCTGCTACCTTAATACTCAACCTATAAATATACGTACGTAGATCTATTTCCATATTGTTATATATAAATATACCACTTTCTTGACAAATGCAAGTAACCCTTATTATGAGTTAATGACCTTCATTTGTAATAAAGTCACTTAACTTTTCAAATATAAGTGCAAGGTTACTGATAAAACAAGTTTCTCAAATAACTCCTCACCTCTCTTAATGCTGTATATGGATTCCAGTAAAAGTAGTTCCTCTGGAGTGCAAAACTTTGCAGTTATCCAATGAATGAAAATGAGGAGATGGGCAGTATTTGTTATGTATGTTGTCTTATGACAAGCCAGAGAGAAAAACAAGACATCTACATAATCCGTCATTGTTTTTTTTTCAACATCTGTGCTAAATCAGTAATACAATCTGACATATTTTTTCAAAAGAGACTAACACTCAGAAATAATTTTACTTTGTCTGGGGCTAACAACTCTGCAGCAGCTACTATATGCACTCTGACAAACTCTAGCTCCACATGAGGTTTTAGCTTCGTTGTGATTAGCTCACTCACTACCTAACTAGTCTGAATAACATTGTCTCTGTCACAACAAGGCCTAGAGAAAGCGGCTTGTTGTGATTCTAAACTTGGCTGAAGAGCATTGCTTTTTTAATTCTTTCATTGACATGACATTCACAAATCATACAATTTAATAGCTCAGTCATATTGAGAAAAGTTGCGCAATCATCACCCTAACACACTATTCTTCCTCATGCTCATTGTCTTTGGCTTTCTATCCCCCATCAGCTTCCCCTGCTATACCCCTCCAAACTCAAAACCAGATTCACTGCCATCCCGTAGATATGACTCATGGTAATTCTGTAGGAAGGGGTAGAACTGCCCTTGTGGGTTTCTGAGATTATAGGCTTTCTGGGGTTAGAAATTTTGTCTTTCTCCCTCATAGCTGATGGTTTAGAACTGCTAACCTTGTAGTTAGCAGCTCCTAGGTTATTATTTATTCCGTTACTGTCTCTATAGTTTTACCTATCTTGGATAATATATACAGAATCATACAGAACAAAAACATTAAATAAACAAATAATCAACAACAATGACAAAACAAAACTGAGACAAACTTCAGTAAAAAAGAAGACAGAAATATTAAAAACTGAAACAACTTTAAAGTGGGCCAAAAGGGAGATCAAATGATAAGGTGTTACAATTTACCTTAACAACATCTGAAATAATCGGCTTTACATTTGAAGGGCACTGATTTTATCCAGATACATTTGGCTTTCCAGTTCATTCAGTTTAGCATGTTTTCAGCTGTAATGACACCCCAGATTGACTTTTTCCATTACTATTAACACATGGCAACAAACTAGGCATGCACACAAAATAGCCATTTGTCCATTTCTCTTGGAAAGGTCGACACTACATCTACTGTTATTTGTATTCACCATTTTGTAAGATGTCATGTATTAGTCTGGGTAGTTTAGAGAAACAAATCCATAGAAACTCATGTATAATAGAGATTTTTATATAAAGGTTAAGTGTGCATCAAGAAAACATCCCAATCCAGTGATGCCCAAGCCCAGAAGTCCAACATTAACCCATTAACCCAACACCAGTCCACAAAGTCCTCCACCTCATAAAACAGAGGCAATGACGCCGACCGCAGGAGGAAATTTGAGTCAGTAAGCGAATAAGCATCTCAGCACTAGCAGGGGTCTCCACACGGCTGCTCCAGCACCCAGGGCTGCATCGGGATAGGTCCATGTGGCTTCTCCTTGGGGATGTCTTGTAGGAAGTCAATCTTGCAAGCTGAAGCAGGGAGCTGCTAAGGCAGCTGCACCCTGGTGCGACCATCACAAAGCAAGAGACCTGAGAACTAGAAAGGCAGGCTCACCACCTATTTATCCTTCCTCCGTTCAATTAGCCCCACATGTGGTTATCGGCCAGGTTGGCACAATTAACTAACTCATGTCACATCACTTAAGTTTGAAAAACTATGTAGTGTGTGTCTCCCGCAAAGTGATTGTTTTACTTTGATTGAAGTTCTAATCCTGAATCTTGGATTGGGAACATATAAAACATTTATATCATCAATTTTGAGCTATTTTCTACATACTGGAATTTCTGAATCTTCATCTGAGATTCAGTTTTTGTGAGGAGTGCTGATCATGGACGTGGGGCTAAAGGATGGGTCACAGTGACTGTCTATGTCAGCAGAGAAGTGAACATCATTATCAATCACTGGAGGTAAGGTTATTAACCTGGTCAGCTCATCACATCTCCTCTCAACAGTTCACTCTTGATTTCTCCAGTGTGTTAACACTTTCCCAACGTGTTCACTCCCAGTTAGCCTCGCACTGTCTGACCTCAGAGTCACCAAAATACCAGCAGACAAGCTCTGGACAGCTAGCAAGATGCATCTATGTATGTCGTATCATGCACTCATATGTGTTCTTTCTAGTCCACTGTAGACATTCCTAATTTGTCCCTCAAAATTTACAATTATGATTCATTTAATACAAACTTACGCTGCTATGAAAAGAGTTCCTGTATTTATTGAAGTCCTAGTCCTCCTTGCAGTTGTCTTGGCAGGACCAGAGCAAATAATTCTGTGGTCTTATATAGCCGAGGGCTACACATTCCATACCCATGGATTGGAACATTGCTTTTGTGGACTATGTTGTGTCAACTGACTTTGTGCACTCTATTGTTGTTATTAGGTGCCGTTCTGTCCATTATGACTGACAGTATCCCTATATAAAACAGAAAGAAATGGGCTGCTCTTGCATCGCCTTCAAAGTTATTCTTATGCTTGAGCCCATAGTTGTACGTAGGTCAATTCATCTTTTTGAGAATCTTCCCTTTTTTCATCAAGCCTGTACTTTTCCAAAGAGAATGTTTCTCTACAGGGATAGTTCCCATTGATAACATGGCTAAGACAGATAAATAAAGTCTCACCGTGAATGCTCCTAAACCAGTTGGGCTGTATTTCTTCAAAGGCAGATGTGTTCATTCTTCTGCCATGTCAATGTATATTCAATATTATTCGCCGACATCATAATTCAAAAGCATCGATTTAGCAGCTCTACAATCAAGAGGAATTCAGTTTCTCTTTTAGCACTGATTCAGGTATTTTCTTTGTTCTTAATGACGTTTTGCTTTCTTCATATGTTATGTCCTTGGACATCATCTCAAAATTCTTCTGGTCTTCAGTTATTAGTGTTAAATGCATCAAATCTATTCTTGAGAAGGTCTCTACATTCAGGCAAAACATGAGAAAGATCATATTTTGACTTCTGTGGACTTGTTTTAGTTTTTTCCCGCTTTAACTTGAGCTTGCATATGAGGAATTCATGGATTGTTCCACACTAGGCCCTGACCTTGTTCTGCCTTGTTAAACGAAGCTCTTATATCATTTATTCCAATGGATGAAGTTAGTTTTATTCCTATGTATTCCATCTGGTGTGTTTGAGGCTGGGTTGACTAAATAAACAACTCTAGTGACACTAATATATGTATAAGAGAGAGTTTTATATCAAGAAGTAATTATTAAGAAAGCATCCCAGCTCAGTCCAACTAAAGTCCATATGTCTGATACTAGTCTTTAGGTCCATCTTCAGACTTATGTGGCCACATACAATGACACAGACTGCAGGAAGATCACTGGTCAGTGGGTGCAGAGTCACATGGATCCAAGGTCCGTGGAAACATGGTAGGACTCTGGCAGCTTCAGGGTCAGTGTCAGAGTGAGGAGGAGGTTCCAAGGGCCCTCCTTAGAGAAGGCCACACCTCCAAGGAGACAGCATCAAACTGTAACCTAATTGAAAGGTCTGACTTCACCCCTAGCCAAGAGTATCTGTCTAGTTGACAAGTTTATAGCTGTCATTTATGTTGTTTAAAGCTGATAGGGCCCTGAGATAGTTAAGCTTTATTTTGCCAACCTGGCCGATAAACAGATATGGGGTTAATTAAAGGGTGGCCAGATAAATGACTCAGTGAGCCTCCCCTTTCTTGTTCTCGGGTCTCTTGCTCTCTGATGGTTGGACCAGGGTACAGCTGCCTTAGCCTTTTCCCTGCTTCAGCTGGCAAGGCTCACTTCCTGTGAGACATCCTTGAGGAGAAGCCACATGGACCTACCCTGATGCAGCCCAGGGTGCTGGAGCAGCCGCGTGGAGATCCCTGCCAGTGCTGAGATGCTTACACGTTCACTGATTTGGTTTTCCTCCTGCAGTCGGCATCATTGTGTGTGTTTTGTGAGATGGAGGAGGACTTTGTTGATGGGTGTCCGACATATGGGCTCATGTTGGACTTATGGGCTTGGACAGCACTGAGTTTGGATGCTTTCTTAATGTACACTTACCCTTTATATAAAACTCTCTCTTATATACATACAAGTTTCTGTAGATTTGTTTCTCTAATCTACCCAGACTAACACAAGCCCTGATCCCTAAAGCTCAGACAAAGATTCTTGGTTAGTTACCATGCATGCGAGATGGTACCACATCCCTTTTTGGTGCATGGAAATTTCATACTACAGCCATCCTATACCTTACCTTATGTGTCTTTTAATTTGTATTTTTTGTTAGTTGTAATAAAGCTGTAAAAAGTATGTCATCAATATAGACTAGTTCCTAGAAAAAGACATCATGGTTGGTAAAGTGGAGTGTTAGCAAACAAGAGGGCAACCATCATGGACATGGATTGATACAGTAGTGCAACAATTGACCCAAACATAAGGATGATTGTGAGAATGGTACAGGACCAGGCAGCAATTTATTTTGTTGTGCATGGGGTCCCTATGAGTTAGAACCGATTTGATAGGAGATAGCAAGAACAACAAATATTCCAGAGAACTAACAACCCCACAGGGCCAAGAAGGATTAGCAATGGTCTATTTGGCAGTATGAATGAAATTTTCCTTCTAAAGTGTGAGCTTTAATCAAATTCTAGTTGACTAGATTCCCCCCAAAAGGCTGTGAGATAGGCTTCTGAAAATGCACAGCCTTGAAAACCCGGTGAAGCAGTTTGGCCTGCACATCACAAGTTGGAAATAACTTGACAGTAACCAACAAGAACCACAATAGAACTGAAAGACAGTGTCTGCTTAACTTGTGAGCTCGGATCCAGCTGTGATTGGGTAGGACTAAGAGAGGAAAATCCTATGTATGCTGCTGGTGACAATGGAGAGGTGGAAAGATGAAGCAAGAATCAATGTTCACACTGGATTCATGCTGAAGGAAGCATTTGATCATTATGCCTCTTGTACAGTGCACACTACTTAGGTAAATACTAGTTAGGTGCTATGCTATGCTCAATACATAGAAAACGAGAGGAAATCTTAGTCAATCTACTTCAAGTTCATGTATGCCATTGAAAGTGAAAGTCCCTTTAAAATGACTATTTAAAAATTACAATGATCTACAAAATCCAATAACTCTAATATTAACTTTTAAACCATACTCTCTCAACTAACTTAGATATCTGGTAAATGAAAGGCTATTTGTGTTAGTTGACCATTTTAAGTTAGGATGTGCAAATGGAGCTCAGTTTTGGAGGCATTGGAGAAAACTAAAGTAGAGGTAGCAGCGATTGCAGGAGGGATGTGGGAGAAAATAGAGTCTAAAGACTCAGAAGACGGCAGGAGGTTGGGATGAGGGCTGATAGAGCCAGGAAAATTATGCTTTGGCTAAATGGCTGAGGACTTTTTGAGGAGGATGTCTAGAGTCAGCCTTGAGGATGTTCATGTTAACTGTGCTGTAAAACCTCCTGTCATCTCCTCATCTCCACATCTCCACTTTTTGCAATCCTTCAGCTAAGTCAGCCTTTTAAAAATAAGGAGTTCATGAAAAAAAGCCAACTGACAATTTGTGGCTTGGTCTGGGGTGCCAAATTTCTTCAGGCAATTCTTTTGATATAGGCTACAAGATTTCGTTGCTCTATTAATTATACTTTATCTATGACCAGAGGGAATTGCTATACTAGCATTATGAGGGTCCTATTAAAAAAACGTAAGCCATTCCATTTCAAGAAGGTAATTTTATATAGATTGCAACAATTAAAGAGATGAGAGTAATTATGCTCCTCTTCTTATATTTAAATTTGTGGTACACATTCATATTCTAAATTAATGTACAATTATTATATCTTTAAAAATATTGTGTTTGATTTCATACATTAGCTTAAAATGTGGCCAAAACTTATCAACGCATTTTAATGATTCCTTAAAAAAAAATAAAATTAGTAACTTGTCTTCGGTATGAAGATGAAGATGTGAGAACTTGTTCATCTTTATTTTGCTCACTCTTGACCTTATCATGCATTAATTTTGGAAGGGTATTCATTTCAATTCTTTATAGAGTTGTTGTTTTTTGTGATAGTAATACTTAGTGTCTAATAACACACTACATATAGAAAGAAATTATGAACAGAAAAAATCGATAGAGGTATTTCACATTTGCTGATGGTATTTAAAGCGTGACCTTAAAACTCATAGGTCAAAAATCTGATCCTGTTAAAATGTTTAAGAGAGGGTGCTTGTCACAATGGATATATGTATGGATTGTGATAAGAATTGTACGAGCCCCCAATAAAATGATTTAAAAAAATATGAAGTCTCTTTGGGAAAAAATTATATTTAAATGTTCCCAACTAAGCTGGTTAATTTACATTTTCTCCATACTATGCAGTACTATGTTATATAAGACAAAGGACAATGTTCACAACGAAACTGGAAAGAAAACCATATGTTGTAAGAAACATTAAAAATATGTTGTTTTAAAAATTTTAAAAAGAGGGTGAAATGGGGCATA
>NW_022103940.1:3059972-3069050 GCF_000313985.2 Echinops telfairi | reverse complement strand
AAGTGTATATAATATAAATCTTAGCGATTATAAAAACAGTTTTACATACCTAAAATTATTGTTTTTTTACTTTAAAGGTTTTTTGTAATGTTCCAGTAAGAATGGTTTGAAAGCATTCCATCTTTTTTTTTTCCTTTTGAATAGCTCTTTAATATTACACTTAAATATCTCTTTAAATACAGCATTATCACAATGTTAAGAGGACCTAATGGCAAAACAAAAACTCAGAGAAACCAGACAAGCTTTGGATTCACATTGAAAATACCTGTGTACAGTAGCTGGGAAAAGCGGGACAATGATGAGTCGCCGCTTCTTTTGCCCTGGCCTTGACAGAATGGGCTTCTGTGCTCAAGAGGCCTTGCTTCCTAGCCACCATGAGCTGCCCACCTCGGGTAGCACCAGAAGTGAGGTGGACTAGGCTGTGGGGAAGGCCCTTTCCTGGACAGAAAGCATTCCATCTTTCAAACGAATGATGTATGGGCTCTGATTAAAAGCAGCGAACAGAAGAAAAGCCATTCATGTTTTCATTCAGGCACTGATCAGTGACTGACACGTAGTATTTCACTTTTTTAAAACATTAAAAGACGTTGTGCAGCTAAAAAAAAAAGCTTGTGTGATAGTGCATCTATCAATGAATGCATCATAAAAGCAAGAAAGACATAAACTCGTTTCTGCCTGTGAAAGTCTAATTATCTGTAAAATCATTACTTGGCACTTTAACAAATTGGTACAATGAAGTTAATGATCCTCAGCATATTAAAATTTGCAATGTGTTTTTGCTCACTGAATTGTTAAAGCTTAGTCAATATTTACTGGTGTAGATGACATCACATGAAGGACACTAGCTAAAATTTCTCTGCTAAGTATTAATAGTGCCCGAGCTATTACTCATGGCATGTATTGGTATAATTATTAATGAAATTTAAACAGCATTATTAGGTCAGAGTTCATTTTTTATGGCATTCCTAAATCATTTGATAATATAGCTTCATGAAAAATTATTGTACAAACTGTGAACTAGCGTATTATGATTGGCATGAAAATTACTGGGAACAAGAACTTATCCTAAAATTTACTGTTTGAAAATTTTAGTTCACTTGGATTATATAATCACGGAAAACTATAGGACAAAATGAAATACTACAGCATATAAAACATCTGTCTATATCTGATTTAAATACAGAAGGTATAGGATGCTACCACATGTATTTACTGAGTTTGAGGGTTAAAATGCTCTTTTAAATCTTGCCAACTGTACAATTGCTCAAAAAACATATTATTTTCCCCAAATTAATTGACACTCCTGTAATAGTCATCAGTGAATTTCAATAGGAATTCTTAGCTCTAATAGGCAGTTTCACTTCTGTTGTTGGGCAAACAACAGGAGGGCAGCATTCCCTGGGAGGAAATCATTAACATTACTTACATAGACTCTCAATAGGAGTATTATGGTGTTAATTATGCAACTTTAACTGAATTTTTTTTCATCTCTCTTTGACTCTGGCTAAATGCTATAGGCTTCATGGATTTCAGATTTTGTCTTTTCAAAGTATACAGCACTCTTCATAAACCATATCAGAATCATTTTGGGAAACGCCATTAATGGAATTGGACTTTAACTGAACCCTTCTTGAGGGACATAGACTTTAATTTAAATACTCTTTTGTATTTAAAACTGAAACACCTTAGTGGGAGAAAGAGCAGAAGACTGCTATCCTCAAAGTAATAGATTTGGAAAACAGTGGACTTTGATTCATATTTTTCGTTTTTGAGGTTGCCCAATAATTTGCAATTTAAGACTACCATACACTTGATGTTTTCATGTTTTCTTTGCTTTTTGTGACATATCTTTGTCCTGCAAACATAATTTTTCCTTACTGAAAGGGAATTACCGAAACTTTTGCCTTTTGTCTAACCCTCATTGTTTTCATAAATAGTGTTCAGTTACTTGAATTTTTAACATATGCAAGTTAATATCCATGTATTTTAGTCTAAAAAAAATCTTTCTTGTATATGTCTATTTTTCTTTTCTCCATAGTACTTTACATTTCATACAATTGGCTAGATTAATGATACTATTACCAGAATTACCAAATGTCTCATAGAGATTACTTAAATTATTCCTCTACAAGCTGATAATGTTGCCTGTACATTAGACCAGGGGTATACGCATATAAACTTTATATATACAAATGAATTTTGAGCTCGCACTTAATCTTAAACCCTGACTTAAGAACAATTCATTCTTAAAATTTGGCCTTGCTCAATACTTGCCCTTGTGAAGTTGTCACCAAAAACAAGGATGCTAAAGCAAAGTGTGGTGAACAAATCAGATGTTACCTGACTATCAGAAATAATAACAATGTGGCTCTTAAATGTTTATCTTACAACAGGCAACCATCTAAATAAGGTGTCAGCTAAATCCACACAGAAGGAGCATTTGTGTGGTCCAAGGATTTTAGATTATAAAATCCAATATCTGAGGAAGGAATTTTATTAGAGCTTAAGTTATAAGCACTTGGTTTGCAGAAGGCTATGAATGACACTGAAAACCTGAGATTCCTATGAAAAGTCCCTCCATGGATTAAGCCACCATTGCATTCCCTAATCCCATTCACCAAGGATATGAATACTCTTGCCATCCCAAAGAATATATTGGAAAGTAGACCACTACAGATCGAGTTAGGTTAAATTTTAATGTATTTAAAAAAAAAAATTTTCCCTCTTGACCCGTTTTCAATTTGTTCTAGTCTCTGTTATATTCTGCTTTATCTGGGATTCAAGTTTTCCTGTTTTTGTTTTTATTGGTGTGGCTTTTTGCATGATTTTATTTATATGAAATCCAAGACAGGTAAATCTGTTTAGACAGTAGATTACTAGGTCCTTAGGATTATGGCAGAGGAGTTTGAGGGGTTATGGAGAGCTAATAATAATGGGTACAAGAATGAAGAAAAAGTTCAAAAGTTGTGGTGATGATTGTATAACTATTTTCAATATATATTTACATTATATTTTATTGTACGTGAATTACACGTCAATGAAACTATTAAAAATTTTAAAAGAGAGTAGCACACACAGGAAAGACTCCACAGAGACCAGTGCAGAGGGGCTATAGCGAGAGATATCCTAAAGTTCCAGATTGTAATATTCTCATCCTAAAGGTAAGTGGATACAAATTTATTAAAATAAAAGAGTAGCAACATCTGCCCTTAGACTCCCCTTTGCAATTGTCTCTGGACAGTAGCCAGTGGAGTGCAGATTCCCAAATCTCTCGACCATTTTTCCCCAATCCAGGAGCTAGCTAGGTTTGCTGACTGGCAAAGCTGCAAGGACATAGCTCTACAAAACCAGCCTGGGGCAGATACAAGCAGAAATAGGCTTGGCTTTCACCCCAGGGAGCTTCAGTCCCATACCCCTGTCCCTGAGGTACAAACTCATAACAGTCCCCTATTTTTTTTCTAATCGTTTTATTAGGGGCTCATACAACTCTTATCACAATCCATACAAACATCAATTGTGTAACGTGCATTTGTACATTCATTGACCTCATCATTCTCAAAACATTTCCTCTCCACTTAAGCTCCCAGTATTAGGTCATCATTTTTCCCCTCCCTCCCCGCTCGCCCTCTCCCTCATGAGCCCTTGATAATTTATTAATTATTATTTGGCAAGATATGACAAAAACAGTGTCCTATTTTAAGACAGCCAAAAAAACACAAAAAGCAAGGCCATTCACAGGCTTTTTTGTTGTTGTTGTTTCAAACTTCCTTGGATAGAAGATAACACACACCTGGCCTATTACAAGGTATAAAATAACAATAAACCTAATTCTTAAGAATACAGGACTCTGCCATACCAGAAACCAAAATCATTCCCCTAGCAGCCTAACACCCTAAAAGATCCCAAGGTAGTACAACAACATATTACTAGACAATGTTTTCAACTGCTCAAACACCTCTGTTCCACACAGTCTTCTTTTCTCCCGGGACAATGTCTAGACTCCAGCTATTCTTTTGTCAGCATGGTTGTTGTTCTGTGTTCCATCATTATTATACCCTACTCCACTTAAAAACATAGTTGCACACTATTCTTATAATCTGTCCTAAATCAGTACTTCTTCATCTGTTCATTTACATAAGGACTAAATAATATTTCTTTTCAATTTGCTTTTAATTTAATTTGGTCCTTTAAAAGTCACTCAATATATCATCAATCCACAAGTTAGCACCCACATCAGAGACAAAGTTCCTGGGATAAACTTCAGAGCTAAAAAAATTTTTTTTGAAAAACACATTTATTAACAGCTCATCTGCTTCTTAGAGTAGTATTATCTTTTCTATTTTTAGTTTAATGCTTTTGTCTCATGGTCTTTCTTACTTTAATTTTCTATCTAAACTTTTATTTCATAACCCTTTTATGACATATCTTTTTTCTCTTTTCATTAATCCTTCTCTGTCTTTCTCATCTTCATAAATCCAAAAGCGGACATTATCCTTACACTTTTTTCTCTCAAATATTATTACTCATTCATCCATCATTGCAAAGTATATTTATTTTTTGTCTAATTGCCTTTCTTTTAAGCTAGCAAGTAACACCACTCCATCCCTCCCTTATTTGTTTCCCTTTTCTCTTTCTTTCCCCCTTCTCTAACACTTCCCTATGATCTCCCCCCTAACATTTAAACTAACACTGGCCCCCAGATACTTAATAGAAAGTGACTATTAGATCTCGACCACATCACCTAACAGACTGAAACCCACATAAACCCACCTCACTAACACCCCTAATAGCTACACCATCATGTCAAACAAACAACAAAAGGTATTACTTCGCACACACACACAAATAAATTTAAAAAAAAACAACAAAAAACAACAAGAGAAAGAGACACAAGTAACAGAGTACCAATCAGACCTGATTGAAATGGAAGAGGTTATGGGAATTACCAGAAAAATAATTTAAAAGAATGAGGATGAGACTCACATAATAGATGAAGAAAGAATCTGAGAGGAATAGTGAAAAAACTACAACATTTATCAACCTCACTTCAGGTATTACAAGAAAACTTCCAAATAGTAGCACAAATGCTACAATAGTAGAATTACACAATATTATACATGAACAGATACAGAATTGAAGTGATGAAAACCTAAATGCACAACAGCGCTCAAAAGAAAGAGCCAAAATATCCACCAATAGCTGAATTCATAACTATGTGTAATATCCATGATACAAGATATTATTTTGCAATAAAAAGTAATGAAGTGCAGAAGCATTCTATAACATGGTGAAATGTAAAAAACACAATGGTACAAGAAAGGGGGCATATACAAAAGATCATATATCCATTTATAGGAAATGCCTATAATAAACAAATACAAAGAGATTAGTGTTTATCAACATTTACGGAGAAGGCAATGGTGAATTGGATAATGAAACTGTTATGAACTGGGTAGTGGAGATGGTTATACAACTATGTTATTACTAGAAACCAATGAATTGTATACTTCAAAGTAATTAATCTCATAGGATATGAATTATAGTGCAATGATTTTTAAAAGGGAAATCTAAGACAACAATTAGAATTTTCAAATGTAGTTTATTGGGTATTCTAAAATATCTAACATGACTGCGATTGTTCTTAGCTATTGTTAAATCCAGCAAGAACAGTTTCAAGAGGTATAATGATCGCCATGTTCTCAGGACAGCACTTACACTTACTCATCACAAATTTAATATTCAAGAGAATTATGATATATTTTGCTGGAAAATTTTGTCATTCATCCCTTTTCCCAAAGAATATGTATTAATAATGCCAGTAGAATCTGTTAAAGCATTTTTTCAATGACTTCAGAAACAATACAATAGTAATCAGTAGAAGATCTAGTATGTAACTCTGATGAGCTACTGCATGAAAATATATAATTTAATCATAATAGCTCTCATGTATGGATTAAATAGATTTGTTTTAGGGTACAAAAGAGAGCCCAATCTCAAATATACTTTAAATAGAACATCTAGTAAGTCTTAAAGGAACAACAGCACAAAGACACAGACACATCATCTGGATGAGGGAGGCCATTAACGCAAGGTCAAAAGTCATCTGAGGATTCAAGTCAAGATGCTAGTCAAATAAGGCATGAATCAAAGGAAACTCTCCAATTCATAATTAGTGGAAGATCAATACATCACAGTTACAGGTGGGACTACAAGAACAGGAACAGGACCCTGATTTAGATATAAGCATTATATTAGATAGCAGGGCTTACAAGATTGATCTAAGGTCTTCCTACCGAGGAAGTCCGAGCAAGAGTGATAGGGTATGACTCATGACAATTAGAACTCCCAATACTGTCCTCAGTATGGTGAGCTCTATCAAGGACACACCCAAGCAAGCCCCTTAGAGTGGCCGCCCCTGCCTGGGATGGCCGGAGAGGGGTCAGGGTAATCTAATTTCCAAGGCACTCAGCCTGAGGTCTACATTGTACACATCCTTGGATGATGATCAGAAATAATTCAATGGAGGCATAATCTATGTGAGGACTCCGCAAATGGATTTTGAGCTATCATTGCCATGCGCAGACTTTTGCAATTGGGGTGCTCAGCATGGATTAGCAGTAGCAATTATTAGATCACGCAGCTGGGCGTTCTTCCGTGTGGACTTAGCTGACGTCTGACATAGACAGCTGCTTGTTTGAGACCCCAGACACAGCATTTCTGATGATCTGATTTTGTCACCTCATGTTGCTATGCATCCGTGACTTCAGGGAGATCATCATAAAGGTTAGTGTCAAGCAGCTTCACATCATAAAAAGTAATTTTTCTTATATTATGGCTAAGATTAAGTGGGAACTCAAAATTCACTTAAGGTTTATATATTTCCATGGTCTACTTTAGGGGCAGCATTGTTAGCCTCTTGATATTATTCACCTAACCAATAGCATAGAGTTGGAAATATTATTTAAAAAATAGTATATAGGAAAGCCTTTTGGAGTGAACTACTTGGAATTTTCACCTATACAGATTAAAACATAAGTGACAGCACACTGTTCAAGGAAAGAACATGAGTTTGACACAAGGCAATAACAATAACGCTCATTGACTGAGGGAAACCTACTTGTCTGCACAATTAAGACACTTCACAAAAAGCAAAGATCAAATGAAAATAGTCAATATATGATACTCTCAGGTTGTCAACAATTGGGCAACTCCAAAGTAATGAGAGATCTTAATTAAAATCTAAGGACTTCAAGGTCTTGGGATAGAAGTCCTCTGCTTCCTCCCAAACTAGGGGGTTCGGGGTTTAAATCCAAACATGAGTGTTTCTGTTCCTTTTGTCTGCAGCACGTGTTTATGGTAAAGTCCACTTCACTTAGCGGAGTTTTCAAATCGGTCTTTCTGGTGGGACCCAAGAAGAATAATGCTGTCCACTTCAAAAAGCCAAAATCTACAACCCAGGATCATCAAAGGCAGACAAAATCTTTGTTCAAAATGCATGATTAGTGACATACAGTGTGGTTCTTTTTAATTAGGGGTTCATACTAATACTAATAAAGATTTTTTTCCAAGAACAAGCAGCCCTTCCTTATTTTACCCATAAATAGAAGTGAAATCATTTTCTTTGAGAGAGAGAGATAATCACCCCAACTGGTCATGAATTTCCATAGAAATTAACGGAGTACCACTGAAAGAGTATCTAAAATTAGGTTAACTGCAGGACACCACTACCTTGCAGGAACAATTTGGTCTCCTCCCACTCTCCTCACAAATGAAAAACGGACTGTAGCTGAGGAAAGGCATCCTCTGAGGAACTGGTTTCTAAGCTGGACAACTAAGAAAGTGATGATGGATTATGGGCATTAGACAGACACGTGATAACATTGCTTGGGAGACCCCGTTGAATGATTACATGATCTGCCCTAAAATGACCAGTCTGGTTTCTGTTTTCTTTTTTCTTATGTGGAGTCTATTCCATTCTACAGACTGCAGTTTTCAGTAGTCACACTGCTCAGAGTAAAATTGCCCGATGAAATTTCTGGACCATGATACAAATCCAAAATGACTTATAGCCCCTTTTTGTTTTGCTTTTGTCTGTTTTTAAGACCCAACTTCTACAAAAGCCAGAGATATAATAGAAATACTAACACCATAATGTCAAATGTATAAAACTAACATTTAAAACTAAATATAAAATGCATTATGAGTTTTTGTTTATATTTAAATTACACCAGTAGCAGCTACATTCTGTACAAACCTCATTTTGTTTATAAACAGGGACATAAATATGGACTCTAAAAAATTACATCCATTAAGAAACAATACTGTCTCTTTGGTACGTAGCAGGAAATTTTCTGTTATTATATTTTGTATCCCACAAGCTCCTCAAATCATGATTTTTTTGAATTAGTTAGTTTTTTCTAATAGGTGATTTCATTTAGAGTGGTGTGACACTTAAAATGCATAAGTTAAACAATTTGGTAGAAATGAAAACTGTAATTCCTTATATACCAAAGATACTCTTAAAATGCCCACAATATTTCCACATCTAAAATGTATAGAAACATTTTTTCTGTGGATAATTTTTATTCTTGACAATTTTTGAAACAGTTGTAATTGAAGAACCTCATGACCTTCGAGTTCTGTAACCTTGATTTACACTGGGAGCCTCCAACTCAGGATATTACTCCTTTCTTTTAAGTCCAATACAGCCACATGTGATGTCTTAGCAGACAGCAAAGCAAATTCTCCTATGTAAATGACAAAAGCTTATATAGCCACGGTTAATTAGCATACATATGATTAATCATACACATAATTAAATAACAGTTAGGGCTGTCAATTTTGACTAAAGTCTAATTGAAATATTATCAGGATTCTTCGTATTTAACTAACCACTGTGCAGTAGAGCCTTCTGAGATGTAAAAACTTTTGATCTAGGAAAGTAAAATATTCAATGTTTTTTTCTATCTTATGAATAAACCTTCTGGGGGGACATGAGAGAGGGGGAGGTGGAGGGAAGGGAAGAGGTGTTAACAAACCCAGGGACAAGGGAACAACAAGCGATCCAAATTGGTGGGG
>NW_022103940.1:3056588-3058886 GCF_000313985.2 Echinops telfairi | reverse complement strand
TTAAGTGGAGAGGAAATGTTTTGAGAATGATGAGGGCAAAGAATGTACAAATGCGCTTTACACAATTGATGTGTGTATGGATTGTGATAAGAGTTATATGAGCCCCTAATAAAATGATCAAAAAATAAAAAGTAAAAATAATAAATTTTTTAAAATTTATTTTTTTAAAACAGCAGAATTTCCAGGCAAACATCACTTTTATCCCATCATCCTACAACTTCCCAGATACCCTCACTCAACTTTTTTTATCTGTCACATCCCTGTACAACCAGAACTTATGCTTCAATATGACAAAACAATAATGACTTGTAGATTGTCAAGGGTTCATGAGGGAGGGGGGAGTTCAGAGGGAGGGGGAAAATGAGGAGCTGATGCCAAGGGCTCAAGTTGAAGGCAGATATTTTGAGAATGGTGAAGGCAACAAATGTGCAAATGTGCTTGACACAATGGATGGATGTATGGATTGTGATAAGCGCTGTTTGAGCCCCCAATACAATTATTTAAGAAATAATAAAAAATAGAACTAAACTACTTTGTTTTCCTCACTTAAAAAATAAAAGAATGCCTACAACAAGAAGAAAATTAATAACCCTCTGAGAAGGTGGGCAAAGACCCTGAATGGATGATTCAGAAAGGACGACACTTGAATGGCTAATAACACATGGGGAAATGCCCAGTTCACTAGCCATCCGGGAAATGCAAGTCAAAACAACCGTGAGATACCGTCTAACACTCATAACTATAGCCCAGTTAAAAACAAACAAACCGAGAACAACAAATGCTGAACAGGATGTGGCAAGATAGGAACTCTTATCCACTACTGGTAGGTGTGTAAATACTTATGGTCACTGTGGAAGGAGACATGGCAATACCTAAAAGAGGTGGCAGTTGAAATACCAGATGATCCAGCAATACCATTCCTGGGCACATACTGAAAAGAAACAAGAAACTGATCCTAAACAGACATTTGCTCTCCCATGTTCATTGCAGCACAGTTCTAGAAAGCAAGAATCTGGAAATTCTCTAAATCTCCATCAGTAGAAAACTAGATTAAAAAAAAAATAAAACTCTGGCATATACATACATATATATATAGGCATATATAACCTTTAGGAAGGTTACCCATTCCTAAAAAACAGCAAAGAAACCATGAAAAATCTCAAGAAAAGGAGGGATTAGGAAAACATTATGCTGAGTGAAGTTAGTCGGTCACAAAAGGACAAATACTGTATGAGTCCACTGCTATATAGGGCATCTAATCTGCTTGCTGGAAGGTCAGTCAGCCTGGGAAAACCCTGATTGGTCCCAATGTATCATACACCATCTACTCTTACGTAGTATTGTGAAGGTCACTTGGCCAGAGGGCACCTCACGACAGCTGGGATCAAATGGTTAAGGGTGGGGAGGGGGATGTTGTCTACTAAGTGGCTGCCATGCAAAGCTATGATGAGGTCCCCTTGGACAAGTAGACAGCCTATCAGAGGGATGAGGGATACTCATGGGAAAAAAGAAGTCAGGGGAGGGGAGAGAAGCAAACGCGTCTGGGGGAACACAAATGCATGTCTGCTGGTAGGAAAAGGGGGAGGACCAACCCCTAGTTGGGGGAATGAATGACTAAAAATCCTTTAGGGGATACAAGATGTGGAGTGTCCCTGGTGGTATGTACCGAATGGACCATATTGACTCAGGTCCTGGGTGCATTCTGGGGACCTAAGCTGGGTGCCGTGGAACTCTGGGACACTGAATCCTCAATCCTCAAGGTGCACAGCATCCTCCAGAGCCTGGGGCAGTGAGATCACATGGGAAAATTCCACTGGGTGAACTGGAATCATCCTCAGACACACTTGTAACCTCTGAAAATAATGGTGTCTGAGGAAGTAGAAGACAGCTGTACCAAGACTGCTGAACTGTTGGTAGACGGACCGACATGGACTTGCTACATTGATATCCTATATGCTGTATTACGATATGTAATGCATTATTCAGGCAAAGCTGTGACATTCTGTTTTATTTTGCTTTTGTTTGTTCATAATAAGGAGTATCTCAGAGGTGTTTTGTCATTGGAGGTCACACATGAAGCTGTGTTATATGCTGTTTTATGTTTCGGTATATGAAACTCAGGATTGATGAACCTCCAGGGGCAGCAAGTAGAATAAGGTCATTGGTGGGTTGGTGGTATAGTGGGGGTGGGGTGGCGTGGGAGTAAAAGGGAGACAATGTCAAGGTGTCAAGAATGGAAAACAGCACTTGGAAATTGATTGTGGTAGCAATTGTACAATATTGCTTGACATGATTGAA
>NW_022103940.1:3053520-3056285 GCF_000313985.2 Echinops telfairi | reverse complement strand
TCAGAATTATGTGAGACCTCCATATACATAGTCCCTCTATATTTTCTCCATCAAGGACAAACCCAGGAAGTCCCTAAGAGAGATTGCCCCAGCCAGGGCTGCCTTGAGAAAGGTGAAAAAAATCTAATTTCTAAGGTATTCTGCATGGGGGCAAGCTTATCTCTAACCTTGGCTAATGATCAGAAATAATTCAATGGAGTTTCAATCTATGTGCAGATTGCAAATAGGTATTGGGCAGTCATTGCCAGCCATAGCCTTCTGCAACTGAGGGGCTCAGAATTTGAGCCCTAATATGGATTCAGATGTGAAAAGTAGGATATGGCTCATGTGACCTGCTGGTTGAGAAATTCATTCTAATAATGTAATAAGGTGTATCGACCACACAAACTAATTTTCCCAAATCCTGGGAGTTATATCACATCTCCTAAAATATAAGGATTATACATTACCATGAAGAAAAATGGAGGGGGTCGTAATGGGACAAAAGACATAACAAAAGTTATTCCGCTTTCTTATATGATCCAAAAAAACAAAACAAACAAAACCAAAAGAAGAATTCCCAAAAAGTGATGTCAACTCATAGCAACCCCATAGGACAGGGTAAGACTGCCCCCATGGGTTTCCAGGATATAAATGTTTATGGGAGTAGAAAGCCTCATGTTCCTCCCATGGAGCCACGGGTGATTTCAAACTGCTGACCTTGGGTTAGCAGCCCAAAATGTAACCACAAAAATTTGCACACCAAATATATTTATTGATAATTATTCTGAGTTTAACATAAGCAACACTGTAAAATAGATATTCAAGTTTGACGTAAGTAGTATTATGTCTTCTCACTCTATTACCCTACAGAAAACTGATAAGCAATCTATCAGTACTTAGCATACACTTTTCCCAGTTGTATTGGCATATAAAACACTTCTCACACATTTCAGTAGTTCAATCATATCAAGAAGAGCTGCACAATCATTACCATAATCAGTTTTAGAATATTTTCTTCAATATTGTGCTCATAATTATGAGCTCCCCATATCCCCCTACCTCCTCTGCCATATCCCTAAGGGACCATTAGTCTCTATCAATTTCCCTATTCCAGTTTTAATATACAGGAAAACATTCAGAAACAAAAAACAACAAAAAAAGCATATATTCTTCTGTTGAGGTAAACGGGAAATTGTGATGATAGGAAGATACATCCTTAAAGTTTAAAAGCTTCTATGCTTTTGAGATATTTTGACATTTCAGGGAAAATAAGTACTTGGAGATAAGTCATTTGTCATCATTGACTCAACGAAGGCTAACTGACACAGCTGGCCTTAGACTTTCAGTTACCCAAACAGCAGGGATGAACTGAGAAGCGTGCTTCATTTTATATCAAGAAATAATGTAACAGAGTGCGTTTCAAACAAATCCATCCTATGTCTGCCTCATGAAATCATGTTTTTGAATCACAAAGCAATGTTCAAAATATGAGCAAAAGTTAAATAATTTAAAGCATATAATAAACTAAAGAGTTTCAATTTTTCTCACATGTTCAGCTTAGGCGAACTCACATGTCTATGCCTTTTCTAAACCAGGTTAGCCTATCTGGTAATTTAAGAATGTACTTGTTTCCGGAAATGTTTAGTGTGCTCTGTCTTATCACGCAAAAGAGTAATATAATAGTAGATTTTTAGAGCCTCAGTAATGTTGTGTAACATATTACTTCTGTGGTTTCTCATTTAATTAAATGGGGAAATGTCAAGCAAACTGCTAATCATTTCCTAATAATGGGAATACTAATTTGCCAGGACAGAAAATAGAACAAAAATGTTCCTTTATCTTGTTCTAAGAATTTACAAGTTTAATACAGAAGAATGACTGCTAGCCCAAGGTAAAGTCTGTCCAAATTCAAATGTATACCTTACTCATGACTGTAGGCCTGATCTACACAAAACTGCCCCATTATTTCAAATCAACCATTTGAAGAAGAAGAAATATTAATGAACTGATAATACCTAATCAGATCAATCTTACAGGAATGAATACTCTAATGATTATGAACCCCTAAAATGGGAAACAAATAACATTACATTTTCCACAAAATTAAGGAAAATACCCATTTTGCATTAACAGAGAAAGAGCTGAGTATTGCCGGGTATGAGACAAGTGACTAATCAGCAAAATGCCCATAATCACCTTTTTTTCAAGTTAGCCAACATCAAAATTCAATTATGAAAAGATAAATGAGAAACTGTGTTATTTATTGTTATTGCTGTTCAATGCCATTGAGTAATTTACAGTTCATGCTGACCCTATATGCAACAGAAAGACATACTACAACCTGTCCTTCGCCATCCTCACAATTGTTACTATGTTCAAGCCCACCATTGCAGCCACTGTTTCAATCCGTCTTGTCAAGCATCATCTTTTGCTCTGAGCCTACACTTTAGCAAACATGAAAGCCTTTTCCACGATAGAGTCTCTCCATATGTCACATGCAGTGTGATCAATAATTACTTAACGCTCATTGACATTTTCGAGTGCTCAGTTTATTCACTGAAAACACACATCCAACAATCTAATAATCCTAATGTTAACTCAAAGTATGATATCATTTCAATCAACTATCAGGGATAAGGGTAACACACTACATTATTATTTCAGCACCATAGTCCCAATAAGCATTGCCTTCATCAGTGTACTCACCCCTGGTAGAGTTGGAGAGATGATGTAGAGTTGATGTCTCCTTGGTTCCTAGCTCTCTAGCTCTCTGAAAAGTCAGC
>NW_022103940.1:3042557-3045233 GCF_000313985.2 Echinops telfairi | reverse complement strand
TTTTTTAAGCAAATACAATAGATGTTGTATTTATAAATCATGTGCACATATATCATTTGCTGATATCTTAATAACAGGACTATAGCTAGTCACCAGAAATTGAAATGATTAGTCTTTATATGGACAAACAGATTAATTGTATTACTAGTACATAAGGAGAGGAAATGTTTGGTTGGACAATTAACAGTCATCTCTACACCAAAAGAGTCATGTACCTATATTACACTGGAGATCAAGATTACCATTAACTAATAAATGATAATAATAATATAATAAGTTAATGCATACTAATGACTAAGCCTTACACTACAACCCTTTACATTTCTAAAGAATAATAATTTAAAAACTTAAGGTACTTACAAGTAACATGTTATTTTGAAATAATACAATAAAGGCAATATCTCCTTGATACCACTTAGAAGAGTGATGCTGTGGTAGAAGGGTGAGATTTCCTGTGTATTTAGAGATGCTTTGAAGCCAAAAGGGCATTTGAAGAAGTCCAAAGAGGCTGTTTTTTTCTGAGAAAATATGAATTATAATCAGAAGCGACAATTCTCTTTAGTTCACTAATGAGATCTGCATTTTAGTTTACTCTTTTTCCAAGAAAAGCAAGCCAATGTTCAGAGTTCAATTGTCAAGAATATTCATGCATGGACCACTTCCAGTTACATTCGCTGAAGATATTAGGATATTATTCTGTGATGGCACGAAGGCTAAATGATCCACTGCTGACTAAAAAGTTGGTGGTTTGGAAAAGGGTGTATATTTTTCTGTTATTAGGTGAAGTATTTTAAAACAAGAGCAAGTGACCCTCCATTCATGGAAAGATTCATCCCTACCTCTTTCAGTCGAATTTGCAGGTAAGTCACCACAGTCCTGCTTTTATTTTCTCAGCATATACTATATATCTTCTTTCTCTGTGTATATCACACTGTAGAAACCTTTCCAAATACATGAAATAACTTAAAGGTAAAAAATAATTATACTATAATAAATGTAACTATGCAATATTATAATCCTAGTAATCTCCATTCCTAAGTGACAAAACTGGGGTGGCTCCCAACAACAGTAACAATATGCTGAGCAAAAGGAAAACAGGCACACATATTGTCCTTGAACAATTAAATGGAAAAGGGAGGGGAAAATATTACAATTGAAGTTTAACACCTACTGAAAATCCATCTTTTGCAATATTCATGGAGTACATTGCACACATAACCAAACCAAACCCACTGTCCACAAGTCATTCACATACATAGTGACCCTATATAGGGTTGTTGAGGCTGTAATCTTGAAGGGAGCATACAGCCTCATCTTTTCCCAGAGGGGCGACTGGTAGATAAGAACTGCTGACCTTGCGATGAGCAGACCACAGTTTCTCTGACACTGTTATCAGAGGGGCTTAACAGAACATGATTCAGAGATGACTACCATGGAAGATGATGGAGCTATTGTAAAGAAAGATGAGCCTAGTACTTGAGAGTCAAGGTTTGTTTCTGCTACCGGAGAGGGGGCAACATTCACATGAATGTGAGACAATTGGAAATCCTGGAATCAGATGTGCCTGAGTCATAAGGAGTGACATCTTTGTTTTCCAGAATCTTAAAGAGGTTCTTGGAACAGATTTCTCCAGTGCAATCAGCCATTTATTTCTTGACCTCTGCTTCCATGGGCATCGATTGTTGATCTCCACACGCCCTTCCATCGAGTCAATTCTGACTCATAATGACCCTGCGGACAGAGTAGAATCACCCACCATGCATTTCCAAGGCTGTAAATATTTACAGAAGTGGTCATCTTCATCTTCCTCCCATGGAGTGACTGGTGTGGACTCGAACTACTGACCTTGTGGTTAGCAGCCCAACACATAATCCACTATACCACTATGGCCCCTGAGGGTTGATCTAAATAGGACGAAATTCTTGATAAAGTATTTCTCTATTTGTCAGCATGCTAATCACGGGTCTAGTTGTGTGAATTTTTGTTTTCTTCACATTTCGTTATAATTCATACCGAAGATTTATATTCTGTGACTGTCATCAGTAAGTGCTTCAAGTTGTTTTCACTTTCAGCAAACAAGGCTGTGCCATCCGCATCTCACAAGCTGTTCCTAAGGCTTTCTTACAGTCGCGATGCCATATTCTTCTTCTAATCGAGTGTCTTAGATTGTTCGTTCAGTGTACAGATCGAATAATGAAATTAAAAGTCGAAACTTTTCAAATTCTGAATCACTCTGTTTCAATAACTGGTCCTTAATCCATGTGTAGATTCTGCATGACAATTAAGTGTCCTTGAATTTCCACTCTTCCTAATGGAGTCTATAAATTGTTAAGATCCACACAGTCAAATGCCTTTGTGTTTTCTCTAAAATGCGTCTAAGCATTATTCTTGTTCCTTCTATATCATCTTCAGTTCAAGCCAACCTTCCTAATTGTCAAAACCTTAATGTACTCTTTTAATAATAATGCAAAATAGTGAATGAATATTTGTGAAACATATGAAATATTACTTGTACTCATGCATCAGTACTAATGAACATTTAAAAATAGATTTGACACTGAAGGACTTATAATTCATTTCCGGGCCAGCTCCACATACTACATATACAAGGAAACACTGGTCAGAGCTACATTTAAATAAACAATTCCAAACATGTCAATTCAATAGAATATCTGG
>NW_022103940.1:3039669-3041197 GCF_000313985.2 Echinops telfairi | reverse complement strand
TCCGCAATCTGATGATGACATCTGAGTATAACAGATATCATGCTAGCGACATCAAATCCTTTCTCGTCATCTACTGGAACTATCTATCTTTGGAAGCACCAATTGCCAAAATGCAGGCTTGAGGTGGGTTAATACTAGCAGAGACATTCTCCATTCTGAACTTTCTTAAAGTGGAGATTGTAGAAGAACTTCCCTGGAACTTGTAGGCAGTAGTTTACCCTCTCAAGCTTTGGTTGCTGAAGAAACATCGCTAACAATGGTTCCCAGTTCTCATATATGTGCATTAAATTCAATAAGTGTGATGAGTACTGTGGGAGTATTGACAACAGCACTGATATCAACAGCATGACCTTGTCTTATAACTGTGTCCAGCCAAGAACAATTTGCTGCAGGAACTTTAGAACTTCATGCCAAAGCTGAAGCTTTTAGAATGAAGTCGTTGACAGGTACATCACCATAGCCTTCTTATTAAATTAAATTATTAAATTCTTTCCTTACTGTCAAAACTTCTCTCAGATTTACATCAGAAGAAAGGAAATAATAAATAAATAAATAAATAAATTTTTAAAAGTTTAAAAAAAATAAAAAATTTAAAAAAAAGAAAGGAAATAATGAGGTGTAATAAAGGAAACAATAATGCTTAGATTGCACTAACTGCTGGGCGATAACTCGGTGAATGTTGTTCATTGGGACATCTGCCAATACACCTGTAGAAACAGGTGCCCCGCCAGGGCTTGGCGGAGGCACAGTGGCTGCTGGGGTAGGAGCAGCTTTGCTAGGCACAAGAGTCCATGTCCCTCTTTATGATCCTGACATCTTGTCCCTTTTACTTGTGCAATGTTGATCCCTTTTCTGCTGACAATGTTTTCGCTAGAGGGCTAACAAATACCCTTCCCACCTTTGGTCCAGCAGGAGTAGCTGGGTGGGTAGCTGAAGGGCAGGGGCTACAGGTTGGGCCGTTGGAGGTACAGTGACCACTGGGCTGATGTAGGTGGTGGTGCTTGGGGTATTGAATTCATCTCTTCAGTTTGTCTGTAGTAAGAAAATGCTGGCCCATGTGCTTCTTTTTCTATAATGAAACAGGGTGGGAGTCCTAGAGGGACATCTCGTGCCTTCAGGAATCAAGACTTTTTCCCTTGCAACCTTCTGGCTGTGCTTCAAAACTTATCATGGTCTTGTCAGTCTCCTTATCTGCCAGTAAGTCACCTTCACTTAGCTCCTCACCCGTTGTTTTTTCCATTTCCTAATTGTGCGCATGATCATGGTGGGAGAAAGGCAGGAAGAGGTATCTGCATGTGAGTGGGATATGAGCTCCAGGAATCTGGACAGGTGATCTGGAGAGGTGTAGCTATACAGCAACAGGGGCTGGTTCTGGGGGTGCTTGTGGGGTTCTTGCTGCCATGGTATCCAAAGAACAATTTTCAAAGGTCTCAATGTCCTCGGGCTTTTCATTTGTAATACAGATGGTTGCTCCAACTGGAACATCTCTGGTATATCCGGCACCAAGTATCTTTGCCATATAACACTC
>NW_022103940.1:3031866-3037637 GCF_000313985.2 Echinops telfairi | reverse complement strand
TTGGGATGTTTTCTCAAAGTTCAATTCCTCTTGTATATAAACCTGCCCCTTATATAACTATGTGTGTCCATGGATTTGTGTCTCCAGTCTACCCAGACTAACACAAGCATATATCAGTATGTCACTACATCTTGTGGATGAAAGTTAGTCCATTCATGCTGGTGATGCTGTTGTTTTTGTTAGGTGCCATCAAGTCAGTTCCAACCCATAGCGACCCTATGCACAACACACAAATCACTGCATGGTCCTGCAACATCCTCACAATTGTTCCTATGCCCGAGACCATTTTTTTTCCAGCCACTGTGTCAATCTTGACATCCTCCCTCTCTTTTGTGCTGTTCCTCAATTTTACCAAACAGGATGCCCTTCTTCAGACAACATGTCCAACGTATGTAAGACAGAATCTCATCATCCTTGACTCTAAGGAGCACTCAGGCGGTCCTTCTTCAAAGTTAGATCAATTAGTCCTTATATTAGTCCATGGTATTTTGAATGCACTTTTCCTGCACCACAATTCAAATTCATCAATGCTTCTTTAGCCTTCCTTACTCTATGTCCAATTTCCACATGCGTATGAGGTAATTGAAAATACTTAGCTTGGGTCAGGGACACCTTAGTCCTCAAAGTAACATGCTTGCTTTTCAGTACTCTAAAGATGTCTTGTGCAGCAGATTTAACAATAAAACTCATCTCTTAATCTTCTGACTGCTGCGTCCAGGAGCACTGATTGTGAATCCAAGAAAGACAAAATCCTTGACACATTCCATCTTTTCTCCATTTATCAGGATGTCATCTATTGGTATAATTGTGAGAATATTTGTCTCCTTCACGTTGAATCATATTCGTATTCATAGTGAAGGCTGCAACGGTTGATCTTCATCAGAAAGTACCTGAAGTCCTCTTCACTTTCAGCAAGTGTGGTGGTGCCAACTGCATATCACAGGTTCTTAAAAACCTTTCTTCCAATCTTGATGCCGCATTCTCTTCGTATAAGTCAGCTTCTCTGATGATTTGCTCACATACAGATTGAACAAATGTGGTGAGAGGATACAACCCTGATACACACCTTTCTTGATTTTACCCCATGCAGTATTCCCTTGTTCTGTTCGCACAGCTGCCTCTTGATCCATGTACAAATTCTGCATGAGCACAAAGAAGTGTTCTGGAAATCCCATGCTTCTCAATACTATCCATAGTTTGTTATGAGCCACACAGTCAAAATTGCTTTGGAATAGTCAATAAAACACAAGTAAATGTTTTTCTGGTATTCTCTGCTTTGAGCTAAGATCCATCTGACTTCAGCAATGATATCCCTTGTTCCATGTCCTCTTCTGCATCTGGCCTGAATCTCTAGCACTTCCCCGTCAATGTACTGTTGCAACCGTTGTCACATTATTTTCAGCAAAATTTTACTTACATGTGATATTGCGATAGTTACATAATTTATTGTCAACTTGAAGGTATATTAAAGTGCAGGGGTGGTATACAACCTGTCAATCAGGTCACAACCTGATGGTGCCTCCTTGTTGGCATGGCCTTTCTCATAAGGAGGGGAACCTCCCCTTCTCTCAGCCTTCACCTTCCGGCTGGCTGACCCTGATCCCTGCAAGAGACACCCACACTGGATCCACAGGACTTTTCACCCACCGGCCTGTGATCTCCTTGCATTCTGCGGCATTGCCTGTGGCTGCTTGAGTCTGAAGAGGCACTTATGGACTAGTATCAGACTTATGGACCTGAATTGTACTGGGCTAGGATATTTTCTTGATATACAATCACTTGTATCTATCTCTATATCTACATCTGTATCTGTATCTAGCTATCTATATCTATCTATATAGCTATCTCTATAGCTATAGAGAGCTATCACTGGATTTGTTTCTGTAGTCAGCCTGGCCTAACACTGCTATCAGTGATACTGTTCTATAGTTTGAGCATTCTCTTGGGTCGCCTTTTTTTGTAATGGGTACAAATATTGATCTCTTCTTGTCTATTGGCCAAGTAGCTGTTTTCCAAATTCCCTTGCATATACCCATAGCATGTTGAAACATGTCAGTTGTTATTCCATCAATTTCTGCTGCCTTGTTTTCGGCTAATGCATTCAGTGGAGCTTGAACTTCTTCCTTCAGCTTCATTAGTCCTTTCCTGTATGCTACCTCCTGAAAAGATAGAATGTTGACGAGTTCTTTCTGGTACAGTGAATCTGTGTATCTTTCTATGTTCTTTTAATGTTTCCGGCATCATTTATTACTCTGCCCATAGAATCTTTCAAGGTTGCAACTTGAGGCTTGAACTTTCTCTTGAATTCTTTCCGTTTAAGGTATGCTGAGCATGTTCTTCCCTTTTGGTTTTCTAATTCTAGGTCTTTGCACATTTCATTATAATATTTGACAATGTCTTCTCTAGCTGCCATTTGAAAATTTCTATTCAGCTCTTTGACTTCATCCTTTCCTCCATTTGATCTATGTACTCTAAAATTAAGAACACGTTTCAGAGTCTCTTCTGACATCCACTTTGATTATTCTCAAAATGATTTTTTGTTCCCTTCGACCCCATGTGATCACACAGGGTGGTGTGCTTCTTCAATGTGGGCTTTGTTGCTTCTGGGCTAGATGGCTGCTTGTTTACCTTCAAGCCTTTAAGACCCCAGATGCTATATCGCTGGATAGCTGGGCACCATCAGCTCTCTTCACCACATTTGCTTATGCACACGTTTGTCTTCAGTGATCGTGTCGGGAAGGTGGGTATCATGGAATGGTACAGGTGCCATAGCCAAGTATGTTGAAGAAACTAGATGGTGCCAGGCTATCAGAAGGAATAGCGTCTGAGGTCTTTACGGCTTGCCTTCACACAAGCAGCCATCATTTTTAGGCATCAACTAAGTCCACAAGGAAGAAGAACACCAGCCTTAAAGACCACTTTTACGACAAACTGGCCACGAGCCACATGTGGCTATATTAATTTAAAGTTAATTACAATATGTGGTGGGGAGGGGCCAGGTATCAAGCACCAAAGAACAAAAAATCATATCATCCTGAATGAGGGGGAAGTGGGATGGGGACCCAATGCCCATCTGTAGACAACTGGACATCGCTTACAGAGGAGTAGTGGAGAGGAGATGAGTCGCTCAGGGTGCAGTGTAGCATCGATGAAACACACAAGTTTCCTCTAGTTCTTAAACGCTTCCTCCTGTGCCCCACCCCCATTATTATCCCCATTCTGCCTTACAAACCTGGTTAGACCAGAGGATGTACAGTGGTGCATATAGGAGCTGGAAACACAGGGAATCCAGGACAGATGAACCACTCAGGACCAGTGCTGAGAGTGGTGATATCGGGAGGGTCGAGAGAACGGTGGTTAGGAAGGGGGAACCAATGACAAGGATCTACATAGAAACTCCTCCCTGTGGGATGGACAACAGTGAAGGGAGATGTCGGGCAGTGTAAGATATGATAAAATAATAATTTACAAATTATCAAGGGTTCATGAGGGAAGGGGAAGCGGGGAGGGAGGGGGAAAAAAGAAAAGAAAAATGAGGAGCTGTTTCCAAGAGCCCAAGTTGAGAGCAAATATTTTGAGAATGATGAGGGCAACGAATGTATAAGTTTGCTTTACACAATTGACGTATGTATGGATTGTGATAAGAGTTGTATGAGCTCCAATAAAATGATTTTTAAAAAGAAATAAAATAAAATGAACAACAACAACAACAAAAAGTGTAAGGGTGGTATTCACCCTGTCAGTCAGGTCATAGCAGGATGGTGCCTCCTTGTGGGCATGGCCTTCTCATGAGGAAGGCCCTCAGAACCTCCTCTCTCTCTCTCTGGCTTTACCTTCCTGCTGGCTGGCCCTGATTGCTGCCAGAGCCACTGCCATTAGATCCACAGGACTTTGCACTCACTGGACAGTGATGTTCCTGTATTCTGTCTCATTACATGCAGCTTTGGGAGTTTGAAGAGGGACTTATGGACTAGGATCAGACTTAAGGACTTCAGTTGGACTGGGCTGGGATGTTTTCCTGATATACAATTAGTTTTTTATATAAAGCTCATTCTTACACATATATGAGTGCCATTGGATTTATTTCTCTAGTCAACCCGGCCTAACACAGAATTTTAAAAATTTAAAAATCCAATTGTACTTAGCAAATAACAGGTGGTCAATAATCATAGGCCACTGATAACATGCTGTATTAAGTGATGCAAATATAGAGCATTTCGATTGTACAGCACGGTCCTAATGCCTAGGGAATTTTATGTTTGACAGGGCAGTTTAGAACAGAAATAAAGTTTATGTTTGCTTTGATTTTTATATTTAAAATTCTCACACCATTATTTTCCTGCCGGTAAAATAACCACACCTCACTCTTCACAAAGGAAAATGTTTTAAAATAACGGAATAGAATTCCGTTCATTACTTTGTTTAGTTATTCTTGAATTTATACTTTAAAGGAGTAATTGTGTTTCAAATACACAAAAGCATTTATTTACTTACTTTAATAAATCATTTTATCAGGGCTGTGTGTGCTTACAGCTCTTATAACAATCCGTACATCAATTTCATCAAGTACATTTGTACATAGGTTGCCATCATCATTTCAAAAAAAAAAAAAAAAAAGAGGAGCTGATACCAAGGGCTCAAGTAGAGAGAAAACAAAAGTTTGTTTGTTTGTTAGTTTTTTTATATAAAACAACTTTGATCCTTAAAACTAGTTAGATCCAAGCACCTAAAAGTTTTGACTGCAAATGCCCCTTGGTGTAGCTGCACTTCATGTTACAGCCTTTGTCCTAGATTCTCTTTTCAAAGTTTTGTATTAAACGATCTTGGAAAGCACAGGTGTCTTTCATGCAGAGAGTAGTTTTGTTTGTTCACTGGTGAAGTTAATAAAAATAATCTCTCTCTCTAAGGTATGGTCGGCTGTATAAGTCCCGGGCAATCATCAATACTAGCTCTCCAAAGAGTAGCAATTACAACCATCACAGCAGCAGTGAGTTCATTCAATGTATGGCCCACAAATGATGTAAATACCCATATGGCCCCTGGCAGAGAAGAATGTTCCTCACCCCTGAGTCTAAGGCACAGTTTGGGCAAGTTTGCTGTCAGTCCCCTTTGAAACACTGGAGAGGTCCTGAACTCAGAGTTGCGAAGGTGTGATACCAGCCCTCCCTGTGTTCCACTTCACTATCGCAGGACTTAGGACATGGAGTCAAGAAAAGATGCTGATGAAGTTCATGTTGCCTGCTGTGCTATGACTAATATAGTATTGTGTCTCTAACCCAAGAATCTTGGGTCATGATGCTATTCTATGCTTGCAAGCAAGGTAAAATCTCAGGCACTGCACAGTCCTGGAGGAAACATGAAAAATGAAATATTTTAGTTATATACTAATTAAGAAATCACATCAAACCTAGAGGATAAGAAAGAAGCAGAGGGGCTCCAAAGAGGGAAAGGGTACGGAAAAGCCTGGAAGAGAACACATCCATATATTGTCTAACGATTTCTAATTCAGTTCATTTTCAGGCACTTCAACAGTAAACTCAAAGTAGAAGTTTTGTACCAATTTTAATTTTCTTACCATAAACAAAACAACAATAATAAAACATTTTGAAGACACACATCATCTGGAAAGAAATAAATACCCAACTAGCTTTGTGATCTTTACTCAGCTTTTCATTTCTGTCATCAGTTCTAAAAGACTTCCCATTACAGACCTAAACACCTGATGGGGCAACTTGTCTGCTTATCCTAAGCAACCCCCCCCCCGTGTGTCT
>NW_022103940.1:3022904-3031766 GCF_000313985.2 Echinops telfairi | reverse complement strand
CTCCTACAGGAACCAAGCTAATGGTCCCAAGCTTCAGAGAGTAGTAGGCCATTGTCCCCAGCAGCAGGGAGCAGGCCCAGCCCTGCTGTGGGATGAGACAGCAGTCTGGCAACTGATTCCCTCAGGGGAGGGAATGCCTGCGCATCTGACCTCCTCCCACAGTCTATGGTCAGTGGAGATTCACCGGAGGCTCAATACATGTGCATTTCCCCTTCACTTATTTTATTTTAATGGAAACAACTGTAAGATGGGTCAGAAAGTGAATTAAATGATATTATATTTTACCATAACTACCAAAATTAACTGTAAAATGCTGTCTGGTAACAAGGCTATTCACATCCCTCAACTATAGTCCGAAGGGATTCACCAGAGGCTTAATCCATGTATGTGGACTCTATTATTTATAAACCTTGTATCACACAGGCTGGGGTTCTTCTTCCTTGTGGACTTAGTTGATGCCTCAAACGGATGGCAGCTTGTTTGGAGGCAAGTCTTAAAGACCTCAGACACTAATCCTTCTGATAGCCGGACACCATCTAGTTTCTTCACCATACTTGGCTATGGCACCTGTACCTTTAGTGATATCTTCATGAAGGTGAGCATCAAGCAGGGCGATGCTATAAGAACTAATTGTACGTAAATTGTGGCTAGAATTAAGTTTGGTGCCCAAATCCTTTCCTATATCTATGGCTAATATATGCCTCTGGTTCACCTTAGGAACATCATTGCCATTTCATGTTACAGAACCTTATTTATCATCACCCTGGGGAATAAGGTAATTTTACTGAAAATGCCATTAATTGAGAAATTAAAACACTGTTGAGGAAAGGACATTATAAATGTGTAGGCAGCTATGAATCTCAATCCATGAACTGTTGACTTGTGCAGATTAAGCTCAAGTGACTGGACACTGTTTACAAAAACATGGAGGTTGGTGATTCTGAAATCCTTCCAATAATATGTATTCACAGCGGTAGAACCGCACTTACTAAATTAATGAATGTGATAATAAAGCAAAGACGGCATTAAAATAGTGTCTGCTGAAAAAGGCCCTGGGGCCAACAAAGAGGGCGTCCAACAGCTGACAACGCAGTGGCATCACTGAGCAGCTCCTGGTTAAAAGTTTTCATGGCAGGTGAGAGTGAACTTCTATTTTCAGGAGAGCAAGTGAGTCTCTTGAGATGTTGAGGCTATGCCTGACTTATACTAAAATCTATCATGCTTATTTCCTACCTTAAAGTCCACTTTTATGACAAAGTGGCTACGAGTCACATGTGGCTATATTAATTTAAAGTTAATTACAATTTGTGGTGGTTATATAATTTCATGTCAACTTTAAGATAAATATGTGTAAGGGTGATTTATGATTATGGGGGAAATAGATCTATGTGCATATATTTACAGGTTTAGTAGTAGGGTAGCAGGTGGACATTGGGCCTCCACTCACATACTCCCTCAATACAGGAACACTTTGCTCAACTAAACGGTCATTCCATGATACCCACCTTCCCAACACGATCGCTGAAGACAAACGTGTGCATAAGCAAATGTGGAAGAAAGCTGATGGTGCCCAGCTGTCCAAAAATATAGCATCTGGGGTCTTAAAGGATTGAAGGTAAACAAGCGGCCATCTATCTTGGAAGCACCAAAGCCCACAGGGAAGAAGCACACCAGCCTGTATGATCACGAGGTGTTGAAGGAATCAGGTAGCAGACACCAAATAACAAAAACCATCATTGTGTGCTCACCTTCCTCATATAAATGTTGAAAACAAATGTGTGCATAAGTAAGTGTGGTGAAGAAAGTTGACGGTGCTTGGATATCGAGAGATCTAGAGTCTAGGGTCTTAAAAGGCTTGAAGGTAAACAAGCAGCCATCTAGACCACAAGCAACAAAGCCCACATGGACGAAGCACAGCAGCCTGTGTGATCACGTGGGGTCGAAGGGACCAGGAATCAAACACCAAAGAACATTGTATTGTCTAACGATTTCTAATTTAGTTCATTTTCAGGCACTTCAACAGTATTCTCAAAGTAGAAGATTAGGTATTAATTTTAATTTTAACATATTGATTAATTAATTAATTTTAATATTCTTACCATAAACAAAACAACAATAATAAAACATTTTGAAGACACACATCATCTGGAAAGAAATAAATACCCAACTAGCTTTGCGATCTTTACTCAGCTTTTCATTTCTGTCATCAGTTCTAAAAGACTTCCCATTACAAACCTAAACACCTGATGGGGCAACTTGTCTGCTTATCCTAAGCAACCACCCCCCGTGTGTCTGCTTGTTTCCCAAACCACCAAAACCCAAACAAGGCTTACTGTCCCTGTGGATTTCTGGGACTAAAACTCTTCACAGAAATAGATGCACTCACCTTTCTTCCATGAAGCGACTGACTTCAAACTGCTGACCTTGCAGTTGGCAGTCCAGTGAGTAACCCCCATGTCACCAGGCCCAATCTAGGTAAACACTGCTATCTGTGCTGCAGACTAACCCACCCACCGTGATACAGATGGTGAACATGTGTATGCTCAGAGGGACAGGCGAGACAAGAGCATTTCATAGAAAGTAGTGAAAAGACAGGCCACTCAACTGTGATGTTCCTCTGTCTTTATTGTGAAGACCTTCTTAAGTCCGGAACTTGTAATTCACTGTAAAATTACATGATGGCATATTTGTGTGTATATTTTTTGGCCAGTTTGTCATACATTTCCCTATCATTCTTGTAGGTCTTCGCAATCGAAAGGACCAATGGATCATCAGGATTCGGGTCACACAGCAAGGAACAGATAGATAACAGTACCTTTGAGATGGTAAGTGCTGGCGACCACTCAGAGCTCAGTATGTCCAGGCAGATGTTACCCCGTTTGCTGATGTTCGGATGGTAAATTCGGGTAGTGAAGGTAATTTTAGGTGGATGATAAGGATAGTCAGTCGGGAAGATGATTGCCAGAAAGAAGACCCCACCGTGATAGGGGCTGTTGGTTGGTCCCATAATTGTCCCTTGCCAGCGGAACATATCATCCCCTACAGGCCCTGCTGAGCACTGGGCTGGGGGGTCACGGATCATGCCTGAGAGCTCCCTTTGGATTCGCTTCAACGCCATTATCCCTGTCAGGATCAGAATCCCTGATTCAAATGAGGCACCTGGTGGTCAGCGACCTCACTGATCCCAAACCGGAAGGAGCAGTCCAACGAGGAGCCTGGCCGCTGGGATAGACGTGGCAAGCTGGGCTGGAGGTTGAGGAGGGTATCAGCGGAGGGAGGTAGACAGAGGGGAATTCTGGCAAGGGCGGGAGAAGGGCACCGACGGACTGGAGGCTTGTGTCTTGTGTCTGCTGACCTGCCTGGCGATCGATGTCCGGTCTTCAGCGGCGGCAGGTTGCGGTGTTCAGGCTCTTCAGAGACACACTGGAAGGAGACACCACGGCCCCCGGTCCAGGCACCAGCCTCTGCCCTGCCGTCTGCTACCCACACTGGGGGCCGGGATACTGGCCAGGATTCTCTCTGTGAGGTCACAGTGGCTGCACTGGCCACGTAGTAGCCACGTTGAAGGAAAGGGCTGAGGGGCCAGGGTGGGTGGCTAGGTTGGGGCTTTGGGATTTTCTCAGCCCTGAAGCGTTGCGCTGGCAAGTAGCAACGCATGCAGCACCACAACCGTTGCCCTACTCAACTACTGCATTTCTAGAATTACATTGACCTCTCACACAGATTCACCTTATTTTAACATTTTACCCCACGAGTAACTTTATCCCATCCTTTCTCGTCTTTGCTGTTCTGCTTCTCCCTTCCAGTGTGCGTTAGAAATCACATGACAGCAGGCCGCAGGGTCATTTCTGACGTAGGAGAATTTCCAGCTACACAATTATTACTCAGTTTACCAATTCAGTCAACTTAAGGAGGCAGAATAACAATCACTTGACCCTATATTAAAGACGGAGACTGTGGACAGATAAAACGTCTAATTCATGGAAAGGAACTTGGATGAATCTCTTGTTATCAGCAGTCAAACTTGAGCACGGCTTGTGTGATTCTGAGCAAATGAACTAGTTCTCTTTACTGTGATGACTGTGAGATACATAATTACTCATTTAAATTAAAGAATAATTTTAATAAAATTGGAAAATAATACCAGGACATTTCTAAATGTAGGAAACCTATATAACATTGCAGGAGTTTGAGGTCAGTTTCCAATATTCTCTTTTTCTCCCCAGTAGGGGAGCTTGAAAAGTACCTGACATGCAAGTCCTACTAACGCAAACCATTGTGATTGGCATGAACATTAGGACGGCATATACTGTGTGAGTTCTGTAAAAAAAAAAAAGGAGGGTGTACATTGGCCTCTGCGAGCTGTCAGTGATCACAGCTCCAAAATAGCTTTTATTCTCATCTGTCCTTCATTTCCAAATGTGGGCCTATCCAAAAGTATTTTAGCATCTTCTGACATAATGTAACGCTTTTTGTAGAGCATACCTGTTGACGTTTTGTCAATAAAAATGATCTAAACGTAGTTTCTATATTATTTCCTATTGAATCAACATTTAGTTCCTTAAACAGACAGTCTTCTTTCGTTGTCCTAGACACAACTGGCAACACACTATCTCCTACACAATGAATGCTCATCTAACTTCATTCATAAATTCAGTACTCAGCTTCCAGGTATTCGGAATGATAGTATCATTAATTTAGTCAATGGTATAGCATTTAAAACATTGTTGGGAGACAGAAATCATACATTTGTAGGACTGCTTTTTCTACTATAATACATCAATTATTGACTTGTACCTATTCAAAACTTAACAGTCTGGACACTAATTTCACACACAATGAGGGTTGGAGTTAGAGCAAGACTTTCAGCAACATTCATGTACAAAGGCAGAACCATGCCTGCTAGACTAATATATGTCGCAAAAAAGCAATGAGGCCATGAGCATAGTAAATATGTGTTGGTCCCGGGCTACCATTCATTGGGCCCCTTCAAAGCACAAGACTTAACCAAACCAAAGTCAAATTCCCTAACTAATTCCCTAAATCTGAGATAGTCGTCATCTGTTGCTTCTCCCGCTAAGACAGAGGAACATAAAGTTTGATGAGTCTGAGTTTTATAATATGGGTCCTCTGAGTACAGATCCAACATTCAATGTTTCAGCTGGAGAGGTTAGGAGAGAATCTAATAGTTTACTTGGTTAGATTGCTGAAGCATGGATTGCAAGGTGGTCTACACCAAATCAAGTTGACGTATAGACCTCTGTTGGTATATAATAGCAGAAGGTATTTATTGAACGGCTTAGAAATTTGGGGTATTATAGAGTGGGCTTATCGGGAGAATCCCATTGACCCCAAAAGGAAGTGTCCTGAGGACACAACCTTTAGCTAAACAGTAGGTAACTGGTTTGTGGTGGGAACCCCAGCATTCCTAAAGACCGTTGTGATCGCTGTTTTATATCAGCGAGACTTGACAGGGAGCTGTCCTAAATTTTCTGCAATGGAGCGAGCGGACTAGGCCCCATGGGTGCAGGAGCCAAGTTGCAGCACTCCAAGGACAGTGGTTACCATAATGGATAATCGAGTCAGAATAGCCTGACTGATCAGAGTAGGAGTAGTTTGGACCTTTGGTGTTGGCTATGTAGGCACGGTGTGCCTCGGAGTGAAATAGATGGGAAGCCTACTAAATAGCTACTTGACCTAAACAAGCAGAAACATTCCAGATCAGATGAATGAATGATGGTCGAACTGGAATCACCAGAACAAAGAGTCACTACTCTTCAAAAACTCCCGTACTTGAGCCAGTTAATAGGCCCGCAGATCCTTGAATGAAGGTGGGGCCGGGTCCTTTTGAGGAAGGACCTCACTACACTAGCGGAAGTTTATACTGATAGTCTTGTAAATAACGAAATGTAAGACCGGAGGAAGGAACAGTAATAGAGCTTAAATTCTAAACACCTGGTCTGCAGAACGCCATAGGTGATAGTGGAAGTCCCAAATGCATTTTCCGAGTTTCCAAGTGGATTCTGTCCCTGGCAAATCCCCTCTGACTATAGTCCTGTGATGGGAATAGCCTTACTATAAGATAGCGAGCATTGTTAAGTGTAGCTTGATAGATGTAGATAGGTTAAAATGTAATATCAGTTGATCTACCTTTTGATCCATTTTAAATTTGTTCCAGCTTTTAAAGATTTTATGCTTGCTTTTCAATTGAAGTTTTCCTCTGTCTTATTTGGTCAGCGTTGTTGGGTTCAGTTTGTCTTTGTTTGGTATACTTTCCTGTAAAGGGAATTCAGGGCAGGTAAATCTATGGAGATAGGAACTGGAGTAATAGTTTCCTAGGGGAAGGCAAGGGAAGTTGGGGTAAAATGGGGAGTCAGCAACCATGAGTACAATTAAGAGGAAATTGTTCTAAAGTTGGTTTGGGTGATGGTTGCACAGCTCTTCATATTATTCGACTCTTTAATTATATAATGTTTGAATTATGTGTCGATAATAGTTTTTTCAAAAATATTTGGAATGAAATAGGTTAATATCTCTCACCTGTTTCTTTACCGTACATTTTTCTGTATAGCCAAAAATATCCAAGTAGTTTAGCGAAGGGAGAGCTCAACAATTGAAATTTTACTTTTCTGTGGCTGATTTTCCTCTTTTTCTCCTTGTCAAGGGTTGAAACAATTGTGTAAGTTTCTTTGTTGTCATCATCAGTATCATGAAACAACAATATAGATCAATTTAATGATGTTACTGTGTCTATAGCAGTGACTCCCAAATTGGAACTGTCTTCAAAATCACCTGGAAATTTTATTAAAACCTAGTGCCATTTGATAATGTGAAATATATATGAGTTAGTTAGTGTATTGTGCCAACCTGGCCGATAAACAGATATGGGGTTAATTGAAGGGTGGAGAGATAAATGGCTCAGGGAGCCTCGCCTTTCCAGTTTTCAGGTCTCTTGCTTTGTGATGGTCAGCCCAGGGTGCAGCTGCCTTAGCCAGTTCCCTGCTTCAGCTGGCGAGGCTCACTTCCTGCAAGACATCCCAGAGGAGAAGACGCATGGACCTACCCCGATGCAGCCCTGGGTGCTGGAGCAGCCATGTGGAGAGCCGTGCCAGCGCTGAGATGTTTACATGTTCCCTGATTCGGCTTTCCTCCTGCAGTCGGCGTCATAGTGAGATGGAGAAGGACTTTGTGGATTGATGCTGGACATGTGGGTTAAGGTTGGACTTGTGGGCTTGGGCCGCACTGGGTTGGGATAGTTTCTTGATGTGCACTTAGCTTTTATCTAAAACTCTCTCTTATACATGAGTTTCTGTGGATTTGTTTCTCCAACGTACCCAGACTAATACAGTATATAATTCATTATTAGGTTATGAGCCTCATTTGATTCTCGCACCACCACTGAAATAGTGTAGGCAACAGGAAAATTTAACTTCATATAAAAGGTATGATTTACACTTGATTTTTCAATAGGGTAAAGTGCCCAAAATAAAAGGGGTGTTTTCCTTTTCTGAGAAGAATGGTTTTATTTCTTTCACAAATGAAGATAATTAAAATTTACAAATGTCAGGCTATTTGACTATGATTGGAAGGCTTTGAAATTTTATAGACTTCATAATCACGTATTCGAAATGACTGATGGTGTTTTGATTTTTGTTTATTTTCATTTGGTACAGAACAGCACCTCAGAAATTTTTGTGGCAATCATATTTAATTACATTATTTGCCGACTAGATGACTCATTAGAAATGCCCTAAAACAAATAATTTGCTATGTTGTCCTCTTAATTTCCTATGGGTATTGAATCTTGCATACTCTATGTATCAGTAATAGCTTTTCCTGGCCAGAACAACGAATTTCTATAGTTCTTTCTGTCTGAATATGTAAGCTTCAGTTGGTGTTAAAAACTAAATTATGTACTCAAGAAAATCTGCTGTACTCAGTTTCTCGCTAGTTGTTCATCTAAGTCAAGGAGGTAGAGCTCACTATTCGTTTTCCAATTTTCCATTTAAACTGATTGCAGTTATTAATAATAGAACAGAAAACGCTTTTCAATAATATTTTGGAAATTGTGCAAAATTCTGCAAACTAAATTGATAATGGGGAAACTGACATTTTTTACATAATCCTGTTGCATGAGTTTCTGGGGAAACTGCATTAGAATGGAAACAGTCTTTTAAAACTATGGAATTGATATTTGTTTTCTATGTGTATGCACTGTCTAGAGCAGGGCTATTTTATTTGCTTACAATCACACCTTTCATGTGCTATTGATTCATGCAACACCAATTGAGGCACACATCATTCTGTACGTTTTTGCAGTACACTTCTGCCGGTAAGCAACCTAGGAAAATCTTTACTTCCCCCACCCCTGGGGAGTATAAAAGCAAGGTAATACTAATATACCAAACCAAACATCAAACTCACTGCCATCGAATTAATTCTGACTCATGGCGACCCTTCAGGGCAGGGTAGAACTTTCCCTGTTGGTTTTCAGGACTATAAATCTTTCCATGCATTAACAGTTTTATTAACATTTCATCCACATATCATACAATTGAATAGTTCAGTCGCATCAAGAAGAGATATATAAACATTACCATAATCGATTTGAGGACATTGTCTTCTTCTTCTCTATACTCGTTGTTATTGAAGTAATTTTTTTAATTGTGGGAAACACACACACACAGACGTGCGCGCACTGGACTGGAAAACACTCCTAAAGGCCAACGATCCTTGAACTAAGTATAAGCTTTTCTTTCTTGCTGTGTTTTAATGTGTTCTTTGTCAGTGGTTTGTTGTTGTTGCTGTTTTGTTGTACATTGTTGCTTGGTTTTGCTCTGTCTTGTTTTTGTGCATGTTATT
>NW_022103940.1:3020622-3021731 GCF_000313985.2 Echinops telfairi | reverse complement strand
TAATAGCCCAACCTGTAACCCCTATGCCACCAGGGCTCCTGAATAGGGATTGGGGGATGGATAATGACTACTATCGTGGATGAGTTTTACAGGGGCTATTAATTAAAATGTTCTAAGGATTGCTTGTGGTGATGATTGCATGAATCTGTTAATGTACCAAAAACTTTGAAGTCTATATTTTAAAGGGGTTATTTTTGTGTTGTTGGATAATACTTCAATACGACTATTAAAAATATGTGGATGAATCCAGAGGCATCGTGAGGTCTGCTTGTCTGCTCCAGGCCTTAGCAGAAATCGGTGTGTGTGTTTCTGCTAAAGTATCTGTCTTGGTCTCTCTATGAGCCCCTAATAAAACGATTAAAAAAAATACAGGAAAGGGATAAATGATCAAAGTGGATGTCAGAAGAGACTCTGAAACGTGTTCTTAATTTTAGAGTACATAGATCAAAGCAAATATAGGTAAAGCAAATGGAGGAAAGGATGAAGTCAAAAAGATGAATATAAACTTTCAAAAAGCAGCTAGAGAAGACAATGTCAAATATTATAATGAAATGTGCAAAGACCTAGAATTAGAAAACCAAAAAGGAAGAACATGCTCAGCATACCTTAAACGGAGAGAATTAAAGAGACAGTTCAAGCCTCAAGATGCAACCTTGAAAGATTCTACGGGCAAAGAACTAAATGATGCAGGAAACAGCAAAAGAAGATAAAAAGATACACAGATTCACTGTACCAGAAAGAACTCATCAACATTCTATCTTTTCAGGAGGTAGCATACAGGAAAGGACTAATGAAGCTGAAGAAAGAAGTTCAAGCTCCACTGAATGCATTAGCCGCAAACAAGGCAGCAGGAATTGATGGAATAACAACTGACATGTTTCAACATGCTATGGGTATATGCAAGGGAATTTGGAAAACAGCTACTTGGCCAATAGACTAGAAGAGATCCATATTTGTACCCATTACAAAAAAAGGTGACCCAAGAGAATGCTCAAACTATAGAACAATATCACTGATAGCTATATAGATAGATATAGATAGCTAGATACAGATACAGATGTAGATATAGAGATAGATACAAGTGATTGTATATCAAGAAAATATCCTAG
>NW_022103940.1:3017332-3018904 GCF_000313985.2 Echinops telfairi | reverse complement strand
GTGGCTTGCAGAGTTCAGAATGTACCTTGAAAAACATATCGCCATGTTGTTATAATTGACCCAAGAATTTCCTGACTTGCTCAAGTCTTATTGGTTCATGTTTACGAAGATATTTATGCGGGCGGTTCATTTTCTTTTAAAGTTAACCAGTTATTGTTATTAGTGATTCTGTCCAGGTAACTTATTTTTCACGGCTATTACTGAACTTTTATAACGCCAATTACATTCAATTATGACGGATTCTAAGCTCTGTGTTCTTAGTCAAGGATCATATCATCTAGGTCTCTGGTGATAAGCACGTCCGTTAGGAAATGTGGTAAAGGCAGAATGGGAATTCCCTGCGGATATAAGTATATGAAAATAAGTTGGTGAAAAACTTGAAGTTCTAAAATTTAATTTCCTAAAATGTTGTGCTTGCATTTCAGAGGGAAAGAAACAAGGAAAATCATTCTTTTTGAGGAAGCATTTGAATTACATGATTTTGGAACTTAACTCCAACTTAAAATTTTCAGTTTCATGGTCTTGGTTTAGCATGAATGGAGAAGAGTAGAGAATATCAAGGAAAAACAATCAGATTTTGAAAGTCAATATTTTCTTAGACATATCCAAATAGCTGTTCTTTGCTCATTTTTGTATGAATCCCTAAATAATTGTTTTCTCATCTTGAGATGAAGTTTAAAAGAAATATAAACAAATTACTTGGCATAAATGGAAATTCCTATGCACATTCATTTAAACCAAGGAGTAATTCTGAGATCAGAATTCTATACCTCTAAATATGCTAATACACTTACAGAACGGAAACAGAAAGCGATTGTGAAAGTGGAATCCTACTCCCAGACGAGCTGTAGTTACTTGCAAATGAATCAAGTGATTGGAAGACTGTATTCAGACAAACATGAGATGCTCTATCAAATACTTACGTGAAATCTGGTTACTAGAGATGGATGTGTGCCCAAATCCATTTGTTAGCAGTCTTAGCTGTAAAGGACGAGAGTTTATCAGCAAACCAAATAGGGGCCCAAAAGATGATGCCCCTAAAGAGGACATTTCCCTTTGGATAATGTAGAAGATGTTTAATATGTAAATAAAGTGCTCTGTGTCTTTCCAACTCACGGAAAAGAAGAAAACCCTAAATTCTATTGAAGAGGTAAAAAAAAATGTATTTAGATTTCTACCTTTTCTTAAAGAATCCTTGGTTGTGTAGTAGTTAAGTACTCATCTGCTAACCAAAAGGTAGGTTGTTCGAAGCTACCAGCTGCTTGGTGATCTTGTTTTCCTTAACAGCTTAATTCCTTCCTACCCCTATTATGTTATGATTTACTTTCCTTTTGTGGGACGAAGTGGATTATATTTTAAAATAAAAATTAATTGGACATATTATCACAATTCCAGATATTCTATTGTATTGATATGTTTGGAATTGCTTATTTAAATGTAGCTCTGATCAGTGTTTCCTTGTATATGTAGTATGTGGAGCTGGCCCGGAAATGAATTATAAGTCCTTCAGTGTCAAATCTATTTTTAAATGTTCATTAGTACTGATGCATGAGTACAAGTAATATTTCATAT
>NW_022103940.1:3014613-3016895 GCF_000313985.2 Echinops telfairi | reverse complement strand
CTTGTGAGATGCGGATGGCACAGCCTTGTTTGCTGAAAGTGAAAACAACTTGAAGCACTTACTGATGACAGTCACAGAACATAAATCTTCGGTATGAATTATAACGAAATGTGAAGAAAGCAAAAATTCACACAACTAGACCCGTGATTAGCATGCTGACAAATAGAGAAATACTTTATCAAGAATTTCGTCCTATTTAGATCAACCCTCAGGGACCTTACTGGGATAGTGGATTACGTGTTGGACTGCTAACCACATGGTCAGTTGTTCGAGTCCACACCAGTCACTCCATGGGAGGAAGATGAAGATTACTGCTTCTGTAAATATTTGCAGCCTTGGAAATGCATGGTGGGTGATTCTACTCTGTCCGCAGGGTTATTATGAGTCAGAATTGACTCGATGGAAGGGCGTGTGGAGATCAACAATCGATGCCCATGGAAGCAGAGGTCAAGAAATAAATGGCTGATTGCACTGGAGAAATCTGTTCCAAGAACCTCTTTAATATTCTGGAAAACAAAGATGTCACTCCTTATGACTCAGGCACATCTGATTCCAGGATTTCCAATTGTCTCACATTCATGTGAATATTGCCCCCTCTCTGGTAGCAGAAACAAACCTTTACTTTCATGTACTAGGCCCATCTTTTCTTTACAATACCATCTTCCATGGTAGTCATCTCTGAATCATGTTCTGTTAAGCACCTCTGATGACAGTGTCAGAGAAACTGTGGACTGCTCGTCGCAAGGTCAGCAGTTCTTATCTACCAGTTGCCCCTCTGGGAAAAGATGAGGCTGTATGCTCCCTTCAAGATTACAGCCTCAACAACCCTATATAGGGTCACTATGAGTGTGAATGACTTGGGGACAGTGGGTTTGGTTTGGTTATGTGTGCAATGTACTCCATGAATATTGCAAAAGATGGATTTTCAGTAGGTGTTAAACTTCAATTGTAATATTTTCCCCTCCCTTTACCATTTAATTGTTCAAGGGCAATATGTGTGCCTGTTTTCCTTTTGCTCAGCATATTGTTACTGTTGTTGGGTGCCACTCCAGTTCTGTCACTTAGGAATGGAGATTACTAGGATTATAATATTGCATAGTTACATTTATTATAGTGTAATTAGTTTTTACCTTTAAGTTATTTCTTGTATTTGGAAAGGTTTCTACAGTGTGATATGCACAGAGAAAGAAAATATATACTATATGCTGAGACAAATAAAAGCAGTACTGTGGTGACTTACCTGCAAATTTGACTGAAAGAGGTAGGAATGAATCTTTCCATGAATGGAGGGTCACTTGCTCTTGTTTTAAAATACTTCACCTAATAACAGAAAAATATACACCCTTTTCCAGAGAACGTTGATATTTCTCCATACACTAAGCCCCAAAACAAGATTCGCTAAATTGTAAAAGAAAGAAATCCTACTAATAGTCACCCTATAGGACAGAAGATACTTTATCCGTAAGGTTTCCAAGGTTGTAGTCTTTATGGAAGAAACATGTTTTTTCTTCCCGCAGAGCTGCAGATGGATCCAAACCACCAACCTTTTGATCAGCAGTGGATCATTTAGCCTTCGTGCCATCACAGAATAATATCCTAATATCTTCAGCGAATGTAACTGGAAGTGGTTCATGCATGAATATTCTTGACAATTGATCTCTGAACATTGGCATGCTTTTCTTGTACAAAGAGTAAACTAAAGTGCAGATATCATTAGTGAACTAAAGAGAATTGTTGCTTCTGATTACAATTCATATTTTCTCAGAAAAAACAGCCTCCTTGGACTTCTTCAAATGCCCTTTTGGCTTCAAAGCATCTCTAAATACACAGGAAATCTCACCCTTCTACCACAGCATCACTCTTCTAAGTGGTATCAAGGAGATATTGCCTTTATTGTATTATTTCAAAATAACATGTTACTTGTAAGTACCTTAAGTTTTTAAATTATTATTCTTTAGAAATGTAAAGGGTTGTAGTGTAAGGCTTAGTCATTAGTATGCATTAACTTATTATATTATTATTATCATTTATTAGTTAATGGTAATCTTGATCTCCAGTGTAATATAGGTACATGACTCTTTTGGTGTAGAGATGACTGTTAATTGTCCAACCAAACATTTCCTCTCCTTATGTACTAGTAATACAATTAATCTGTTTGTCCATATAAAGACTAATCATTTCAATTTCTGGTGACTAGCTATAGTCCTGTTATTAAGATATCAGCAAATGATATATGTGCACATGATTTATAAATACAACATCTATTGTATTTGCTTAAAAAA
>NW_022103940.1:2993193-3013910 GCF_000313985.2 Echinops telfairi | reverse complement strand
GATCATCTGCCTTGGATTTTCTGTGTTTCCAGTTCTGATTTATACCAGTGTATGCCCTCTGGGTCTCTTACTGCATGTACTTTACATAAGAGTGCAATAAATATGTATTATCTAGAATGCACTCTCTTTTGTTGTTTGCTTGTTTAGATTCTGTTATATTAGTTTAGTCTTTATTGTAATATCTCAGGACATCATGATATATTTGGTAATCTGGATCAATAAAGGCAGATACTAATCCAGAGATTAGGTTAAATATTTATTATGTACAATGAAAGTAGGTGAAATGAAATGCTCAATCCCTGAACAAGAAATTAAGAGTTAAAAAGACACTGAGTTTAAGTTAATGGTAGTGGTATGATTTGGAAAAGAAAAGGGAGACTAGTTCCACAACTTATAGATTCTAATTCATGTCTCAGAATTATGTATATAAAAAGTGTTGAGATGATGCATGTTTTGTTATGTATACTTTCACCACCAAAAACTTTAAAAAAGAATGTATGGCGAGGAAGCTACTGGTTCAGACAATGAAGTCCTATGTGGAGCTATTATTTCTAGAGTCATCTATTCCTTTCCAATATCTATTGAATATTTGTGGGCTTTCTGGAATTGTTGTGGTTGAGAAAGAGGGAGAATAGTATTTAGTGGACAATTGGAGCTTTTATCAAAGTTTGAGGAGTAGAGAAAATAATTGGTCAATATTCAACCAATCAAGAGCTAGCATATATGATCATGAAGCTTTGATATTGAAGGAGGTATTGTAAGCTGCAATGGAGACATTAGTGATAAATACGGTGCTAGCAATGGGAAGAATACCTACTGAAATGTTTCATCAAACTAAGGCAAGGCTGAAGCATTCACTAGCCTGAGACAAGAAATTTGGAAGACAACTATAACAGGCCAACTGGCTATAAGAGATTCGTATTTGTGTAGATTATAAAGAAAGGTGACCCAAGAAAGTGTGGGACTTATTGAACAATATTATTAATATCACATGCAAGTAAAATTTTGCTGAAGATCATTTTAAAATGGTTGCAGTTGTACAGCACTGAGAGGGAGTTGTCAGAAATTCAAGCTGCATTTGGAAGAGGTCCTGGAATGAAAGATAACTTTGCTGACATCAGATGGACTTTAGTTCAAAGGAGAGATTGCCAGAAAGATGTTTACATGCATTTTATTGACAAGGCAAAGGCATTAGACTCTGTGGATCATGATGAACTATGATTACAATTGGGGAGATCCGGAATTCCAAAATACCAGCATACAACAAGAGGATACTTCAGCATTTAAAATGAAGGAAGGCATTTTTCAAGATTGTAATATTTCACCATAATTACTCAATCTGTAAACTGAGCACATAATTTAAAAAATCTAGATAATATGAAAAAGAATGTGGCTCATGGCAGCAGCAAACGATGACATCAAATGTCATATTGCATCGGGTCAATCTGCTGCACAAGGTCTCTTTACCATTAATGAGGAAAGATGTTACCTTGAGGACTAAGGTGCACCTGATTCAAGCCATGGTGTTTTCCATCGCTTAATAGGCATGCGAAAGCTGTAAAAATGCCTAAAGAAGAAAGGAGAAGACTTGATGCATTTGAATTATAGTATTGTCAGAGAATATTGAAGTACTATACACGCCAACAAACAAACAAATCTGTCTTGGAGAAAGTACAGCCAGACTGCTCTTTAGAAGCCAGATTGGTAAATCCTGTCTCACGTGTTTTGGACACGTTATCAGGTGATGAAAGCTTCATAGAACGGCCTTGCTAGACATTGAACTACCTTGCAAGACATTGAACTACCTTACAAGATGTAAACACAAGAAACTCCATTTTGGAATAGAAATGAAAGTGTAACAATTAGGCCCAAGTTAAAGTTGAGCCACTGCCAAGAGCCAACACATGGTCTGAAGAGCCACCCCAGAAAGTCTGGAGGACCCCAATATGACTTGGCTGAGCACTGCAGAATTCCCAGAGTAGCGTCAAGAAGCCAGTTGAACTGCCTACAGAAACCCGGGTAGAGAAGCTGACTTTTCAGAGAGCTAGAGAGCTAGGAACCAAGGAGACATCAACTCTACATCATCTCTCCAACTCTACCAGGGGTGAGTACACTGATGAAGGCAATGCTTATTGGGACTATGGTGCTGAAATAATAATGTAGTGTGTTACCCTTATCCCTGATAGTTGATTGAAATGATATCATACTTTGAGTTAACATTAGGATTATTAGATTGTTGGATGTGTGTTTTCAGTGAATAAACTGAGCACTCGAAAATGTCCAAGAGCATTAAGTAATTATTGATCACGCCGCACGTGACATATGGAGAGACTCTATCGTGGAAAAGGCTTTCATGTTTGCTAAAGTGTAGGCTCAGAGCAAAAGACGATGCTTGACAAGACAGATTGAAGCAGTGGCTGCAACGGGGGGCTCGAATGTAGTAACAATTTTGAGGATGGCAAAGGACAGGTTGTAGTGTGTCTTTCTGTTGCACACAGGGTCAATGTGAACTGTAAATTACTCAATGGCATTGAACAGCAATAACAATAAATAACACAGTTTCTCATTTATCTTTTCATAATTGAATTTTGATGTTGGCTAACTTGAAAAAAAGGTGATTATGGGCATTTTGCTGATTAGTCACTTGTCTCATACCCGGCAATACTCAGCTCTTTCTCTGTTAATGCAAAATAGGTATTTTCCTTAATTTTGTGGAAAATGTAATGTTATTTGTTTCCCATTTTAGGGGTTCATAATCATTAGAGTATTCATTCCTGTAAGATTGATCTAATTAGGTATTATCAGTTCATTAATATTTCCTCTTCTTCAAATAGTTGATTTGAAATAATGGAGCAGTTTTGTATAGATCAGGCCTACAGTCATGAGTAAGGTATACATTTGAATTTGGACAGACTTTACCTTGGGCTAGCAGTAGCAGTTATGCTTCTGTATTAAACTTGTAAATTCTTAGAACAAGATAAAGGAACATTTTTGTTCTATTTTCTGTCCTGGCAAATTAGTATTCCCATTATTAGGAAATGATTAGCAGTTTGCTTGACATTTCCCCATTTAATTAAATGAGAAACCACAGATGTAATATGATACACAACATTACTGAGGCTCTAAAAATCTACCATTATATTACTCTTTTGCGTGATAAGACAGAGTGCACTAAACATTTCCGGAAACAAGTACATTCTTAAATTACCAGATAGGCTAACCTGGTTTAGAAAAGGCATAGACATGTGAGTTCACCTAAGCTGAACATGTGAGAAAAATTGAAACTCTTTAGTTTATTATATGCTTTAAATTATTTAACTTTTGCTCATATTTTGAACATTGCTTTGTGATTCAAAAACATGATTTCATGAGGCAGACATAGGATGGATTTGTTTGAAACGCACTCTGTTACATTATTTCTTGATATAAAATGATATAAAACAGCAGTTCATCCCTGCTGTTTGGGTAACTGAAAGTCTAAACCCAGCTGTGTCAGTTAGCCTTTGTTGAGTCAATGATGACAAACGACTTATCTCCAAGTACTTATTTTCCCTGAAATGTCAAAATATCTCAAAAGCATAGAAGCTTTTAAACTTTAAGGATGTATCTTCCTATCATCACAATTTCCCTTTTACCTCAACAGAAGAATGTATGCTTTTTTTGTTGTTTTTTGTTTCTGAATGTGTTCCTGTATATTAAAACTGGAATAGGGAAATTGATAGAGACTAATGTTCCCTTAGGCATATGGCAGAGGAGGTTGGGGGAAATGGGGAGCTCATAATTATGAGCACAAGATTGAAGAAAATATTCTAAAACTGATTATGGTGATGATTGTGCAGCTCTTCTTGATATGATTGAACTACTGAAATGTGTGAGAAGTGATTTATATGCCAATACAACTGTTTGGGAAAAGTGTATGCTAAGTACTGATAGATTGTTTATCAGTTTTCTGTAGGGTAATAGAGTGAGAAGACATAATACTACTTACGTCAAACTTGAATATCTATTTTTTTTTAATTATCACCACTTTTATTGATAATCTTCATCATTTTTTTTAACATTTTATTAGGGGCTCATACAGCTGTTATCCTAATCCATACACACATCAATTGTGTAAAGCGCATTTGTACATCGTTTCTCAAAACATGATCTCTCCATTTAAACCCCCGACATTTGGTCCTCATTTTCCCCCTCCTTCCCTGCTCCCCCCTCCCGCATGAGCCCTTGATAGTTTATAAATGGGTATTTTGTCATATCTTGCCCTGTCCGATGTCTCCCTTCATCCACTTTTCGGTTGTCTGTCCCCCAGGGAGGAGGTCACACACAGTTCCATGTAATCGGTTCCCTCTTTCCTACCCATTCTCCCTTTACCCTCCCTGTTTTGCCACTCACACCACTGGTCCTATAGGGCTCATCCGTCCTGGATTCCCTGTATTTTCAGTTCCTATCTGTACCAGTGTACCTCCTCTGGTCTAGCCAGACTTGCAAGATCGAATTCGAGTCATGGTAGTGTGAGCGGGGAGGAAATATTTAGGAACTAGAGGAAAGTTGTATTTCTCATCATTGTTACATCGCACCCTGACTGGCTCATCTCCTCCCCAGACCCCTCTGCAAGGGGATCTCCAGTGGCCTACTAATGGGCTTTGGATCTCCACTCCGCACTCCCCCCATCATTTGAATATCTATTTTATAGTGTTGCTTATGTTAAACTCAGAATAATTATCGATAAATATATTTGGTGTGCAAATTTTTGTGGTTACATATTGGGCTGCTAACCCAAGGTCAGCAGTTTGAAACCACCCGTGGTTCCATGGGAGGAACATGAGGCTTTCTACTCCCATAAACATTTATATCCTGGAAACCCATGGGGGCAGTCTTACCCTGTCCTATGGGGTTGCTATGAGTTGACATCACTTTTTGGGAATTCGTCTTTTTTTTTTTTTTAATTGGATCATATAGAAAGCGGAATAACTTTTATTATGTCTTTTGTCCCATTACGACCCCCTCCATTTTTCTTCATGGTAATGTATAATCCTTATATTTTAGGAGATGTGATATAACTCCCAGGATTTGGGAAAATTAGTTTGTGTGGTCGATACACCTTATTACATTATTAGAATGAATTTCTCAACCAGCAGGTCACATGAGCCATATCCTACTTTTCACATCTGAATCCATATTAGGGCTCAAATTCTGAGCCCCTCAGTTGCAGAAGGCTATGGCTGGCAATGACTGCCCAATACCTATTTGCAATCTGCACATAGATTGAAACTCCATTGAATTATTTCTGATCATTAGCCAAGGTTAGAGATAAGCTTGCCCCCATGCAGAATACCTTAGAAATTAGATTTTTTTCACCTTTCTCAAGGCAGCCCTGGCTGGGGCAATCTCTCTTAGGGACTTCCTGGGTTTGTCCTTGATGGAGAAAATATAGAGGGACTATGTATATGGAGGTCTCACATAATTCTGACTCATGCTTTATCTGCATTGCCCTGACTGCCTTGTTCAGAAAGCCGGGACCAATATTGAAAGTCCTTTTACCTAACATAATATCTGCATCACAATACCGATTCTGTTCCTGGTCCTGTAGCCCAATCCTTATCCGCGAGCTATTCGTGCTCACTGCCAACCTAGCAGATTAAAGTTCCACGAGTAACCACTACACTCACCACCAAAGAAGACAGAATGATTGTTAGGAAGTTCTTTTTGTTATCATTCATTTGGAGTTACTACATATATCATATCATCACATAGTTCAATCATGTCAAGCAATATTGTACAATTGCTACCACAATCAATTTCCAAATGCTGTTTTCCATTCTTGACACCTTGACATTGTCTCCTTTTTACTCCCACCCCACCCCACCCCCACTGTACCACCAACTCACCAATGACCTTATTCTACTTGCTGTCCCTGGAGGTTCATCAATCCTGAGTTTCATATACCGAAACATAAATACAGCATATAACACAGCTTCATGTGTGACCTCCAATGACAAAGCACCTCTGAGATACTCCCTAATATGAACAAACAAAAGCAAAATAAAACAGAATGTCACAGGTTTGCCTGAATAATGCATTACATATCGTAATACAGCGTACAGGATATCAATGTAGCAAGTCCATGTCGGTCCGTCTACGGACTTGGTACAGCTGTCCTCTACTTTCTCAGACACCATTATTTTCAGAGGTTAAATGTGTGTCAGTGGATGATTCCAGTTCACCCAGTGGAATTTTCCCATGTGATCTTACTGCCCCAGGCTCTGGAGGATGCTGTGCACCTTGAGGATTGAGGATTCAGTGTCCCAGAGTTCCACGGCACCCAGCTTAGGTCCCCAGAATGCACCCAGGACCTGAGTCAATATGGTCCATTTGGTGCATACCACCAGGGACACTCCACATCTTGTATCCCCTAAAGGATTTTTAGTCATTCTTTCCCCCAACTAGAGGTTGGTCCTCCCCCTTTTCCTACCAGCAGACATGCATTTGTGTTCCCCCAGACGTGTTTGCTTCTCTCCCCTCCCCTGACTTCTTTTTTCCCATGAGTATCCCTCATCCCTCTGATAGGCTGTCTACTTGTCCAGGGGGACCTCATCATAGCTTTGCATGGCAGCCACTCAGTAGACAACATCCCCCTCCCCACCCTTAACCATTTGATCCCCGCTGTCATGAGGTGCCCTCTGGTCAAGTGACCTTCACAATACTACCTAGAGTAGATGGTGTATGATACATTGAGACCAATCAGGGATTTCCCAGGCTGACTGACCTCCCAGCAAGCAGATTAGATGCCCTATATAGCAGGGGACTCATACAGTATTTGTCCTTTTGTGACTGACTAACTTCGCTCAGCGTAATGTTTTCCTAATCCCTCCTTTTCTTGAGATGTTTCATGGTTTCTTTGCTGATTTTTAGGAATGGGTAACCTTCCATTGTGTGTATATGCCAGAGTTTTATTTTTTTTAATCTAGTTTTCTACTGATGGAGATTTAGAGAATTTCCAGATTCTTGCTTTCTAGAACTGTGCTGCAATGAACATGGGAGAGCAAATGTCTGTTTAAGATCAGTTTCTTGTTTCTTTTCAGTATGTGCCCAGGAATGGTATTGCTGGATCATCTGGTATTTCAACTGCCACCTCTTTTAGGTATTGCCATGTCTCCTTCCACAGTGACCATAAGTATTTACACACCTACCTTAGTGGATAAGAGTTCCTATCTTGCCACATCCTGATCAGCATTTGTTGTTCTCAGGTTTGTTTGTTTTTAACTGGGCTATAGTTATGAGTGTTAGACGGTATCTCATGGTTGTTTTGACTTGCATTTCCCGGATGGCTAGTGAACTGGGCATTTCCCCATGTGTTATTAGCCATTCAAGTGTCGTCCTTTCTGAATCATCCATTCAGGGTCTTTGCCCACCTTCTCAGAGGGTTATTAGTTTTCTTCTTGTTGTAGGCATTCTTTTGTTTTTTTAAGTGAGGAAAACAAAGTAGTTTAGTTTTATTTTTTATTATTTCTTAAATAATTGTATTGGGGACTCATACAGCGCTTATAAAAATCCATACATCCATCCATTGTGTCAAGCACATTTGCACATTTGTTGCCTTCACCATTCTCAAAATATCTGCCTTCAACTTGAGCCCTTGACATCAGCTTCTCATTTTCCCCTCCCTCTGAACTCCCCCCTCCCTCATGAACCCTTGACAATCTACAAGTCATTATTATTTTTGTCATATTGAAGCATAAGTTCTGGTTGTACAGGGATGTGACAGATAATAAACATTGAGTGAGGGTATCTAGTAAGTTGTAGAATGCTTGGGTAAAAGTGATGTTTATCTAAATATTGTGCTGTTTGAAAAATGAAATAAAAATTTTTTATAGCCTTAGATATATTTTGGTGGGTTTATTCATAAGATTAAAAAAGCCATTGAATATGTTATTTTCCTAGATCAAAGGTTTTAAATCTCAAAAGGCTTTACTGGACAGTGGTTAGTTCTAATATGAAGAATCCTCTTAATATTTCAATCAGATTTTAGCCAAAATTGGCAGGCCTAACTGTTAATTAATTATGTCTATGATTAATCATATGTATGCTAATTAACCATGGCTGTATAAGCTTTTGTCATTTACATAGAATAATTTGCTTTGCTGTCTGCTAAGACATCACATGTGACCAAATATTTCGATCAAAACTTTGGCTGTATTGGACTTAAAAGAAAGGAGTAATATCCTGAGTTGGAGGCTCCCAGTCTAAATCAAGGGTTACAGAACTCGAAGGTGATGAAGTTCTTGAATTACAACTGTTTCAAAACTTGTCAGGAATAAAAATTTTCCACTGAATAAATGTTTCTATACATTTTAGATGTGGAACTATTGTGCGTATTTTAAGAGTATCTTTTGTGTATAAAGAATTACAGTTCTCATTTCTACCAAATTGTTTAACTTATGCATTTTAAGTGTCCTACCACTCTAAATGAAATCATCTATTAGAAAAAACTAATTCAAAAAATCATGATTTGAGGAGCTTGTGAGAATAAGAGAAGATTTCCTGCTAAGTACCAAAGAGACAGTTTTGTTTCTTAATAGATGCAATTTTTAGAGTCCATATTTATGTCCTTGTTTATAAATAAACTTAGGTTTGAACAGGATGTAGCTGCTACTAGTATAATTTAAATATAAACAAAAACTCATAATACTTTTTGTACTTAGTTTTACATGTTAATTTTATACATGTGACCTTGTAGTGTTAGCATTTCTATTATATCTCTGGCTTTTGTGGAAGTTGGGTCTTAAAAACAGATGAAAGCAAAATAAAAGGGGGCTGTAAGTCATTTTGGATTTGTATCATGGTCCAGAAATTTCATCGGGCAATTTTACTCTGAGCAGTGTGACTACTGAAAACTGCAGTCTGTAGAATGGAATAGACTCCACATAAGAAAAAAGAAAACAAAAACCAGACTGGTCATTTTAGGGCAGATCATGTAATCACTCAACGGGGTCTCCCAAGCAATATTATCACGTGTCGGTCTAATGCCCATAATCCATTATCACTTTCTTAGTTCTCCAGCTTAGAAACCAGTTCCTCAGAGGATGCCTTTCCTCAGCTACAGTCCGTTTTTCATATGTGAGGAGAGTGGGAGGAGACCAAATTGTTCCTGCAAGGTAGTGGTGTCCTGCAGTTAACCTAATTTTATAGATACTCTTTCAGTGGTACTCCGTTAATTTCTATGGAAATTCACGACCAGTTGGGGTGATTATCTCTCTCTCTCTCTCTTTCTCTCAAAGAAAATTTTTTCACTTCTATTTATGGGTAAAATAAGGGACGGCAGCTTGTTCTTGGAGAAAAATCTTTATCAGTACTAGTATGAATCCTTAATTACAAAAGAACCACACTGTATGTCACTAATCACGCATTTTGAACAAAGATTTTGTCTTGTCTTTGCTGATCTTGGGTTGTAGATTTTGGCTTTTTAAAGTGGACAGTGTTATTCTTCTTGGGTCCCACCAGAAAGACCTATTTGAGTACTCCGCTAAGTGAACTGGACTTTACAATAAACACGTGCTGCAGACAAAAGGAACGGAAAGACTCATATTTGGATTTAAACCCCAAACGCCCTAGTTTGGGAGGAAGCAGAGGACTGCCATCCCAGGACTTTGAAGTCGTTAGATTTTAATTAAAATCTCCAATTACTTTGGAATTGACAACCTGAGACTATCATATATTTACTGTTTTCATTTGATCTTTGCTTTTTGTGAAGTGTCTTAATTGTGCAGACAAGTAGGTTTCCCTCAATGAGCGTTATTGTTATTGCCTTGTGTCAAACTCCTGTCCTTTTCTTGAACAGTGTGCTGTCACTTATGTTTTAATCTGTATAGGTGAAAATTCCAAGTAGTTCACTCTAAAAGGCTTTCCTATATACTATTTTTAAATAATATTTCCAACTCTATACTATTGGTTAGGTCAATAATATCAAGAGGCCAACAATGCTGCCTCTAAAGTAGACCATGGAAATATATAAACCTTAAGTGAATTTTGAGCTCCCATTTAATCTTAGCCCTAATATAAGAAAAATTACTTTTTATGATGTGAAGCTGCTTGACACTAACCTTTACGATGATCTCCCTGAAGTCATGGATGCATAGCAACATGAGGTGACAAAATCAGATCATCAGAAATGCTGTGTCTGGGTCTCAAACAAGCAGCTGTCTATGTCAGACGTCAGCTAAGTCCACACGGAAGAAGAACGCCCACCTGTGTGATCTAATAATTGCTACTGCTAATCCATGCTGAGCACCCCAATTGCAAAAGTCTGCGCATGGCAATGATAGCTCAAAATTCATTTGCGGAGTCCTCACATAGATTATGCCTCCATTGAGTTATTTCTGATCATCATCCAAGGATGTGTACAATGTAGACCTCAGGCTGAGTGCCTTGGAAATTAGATTACCCTGACCCCTCTCCGGCCATCCCAGGCAGGGGCGGCCACTCTAAGGGGCTTGCTTGGGTGTGTCCTTGATAGAGCTCACCATACTGAGGACAGTATTGGGAGTTCTAATTGTCATGAGTCATACCCTATCACTCTTGCTCAGACTTCCTCGGTAGGAAGACCTTAGATCAATCTTGGAAGCCCTGCTATCTAATATAAGGCATATATCTAAATCAGGGTCCTGTTCCTGCTCTTGTAGTCCCACCTGTAACTGTGATGTATTGATCTTCCACTAATTATGAATTGGAGAGTTTCCTTTGATTCATGCCTTATTTGACTAGCATCTTGACTTGAATCCTCAGATGACTTTTGACCTTGCGTTAATGGCCTCCCTCATCCAGATGATGTGTCTGTGTCTTTGTGCTGTTGTTCCTTTAAGACTTACTAGATGTTCTATTTAAAGTATATTTGAGATTGGGCTCTCTTTTGTACCCTAAAACAAATCTATTTAATCCATACATGAGAGCTATTATGATTAAATTCAACATTTTCATACAGTAGTTCATCAGAATTACATACTGGATCTTCTACTGATTGCTATTGTATTGTTTCTGAAGTCATTGAAAAAATGCTTTAACAGATTCTACTGGCATTATTAATACATATTCTTTGGGAAAAGGGATGTATGACAAAATTTTCCAGCAAAATATATCATAATTCTCTTGAATATTAAATTTGTGATGAGTAAGTGTAAGTGCTGTCCTGAGAAAATGGGGGTCATTATACCTCTTGAAACTGTTCTTGCTGGATTTAACAAAGCTAAGAACAATCGCAGTCATGTTAGATATTTTAGAATACCCAATAAACTACATTTGAAAATTCTAATTGTTGTCTTATATTTCCCTTTTAAAAATCATTGCACTATAATTCATATCCTATGAGATTAATTACTTCGAATTATGCAATTCATTGGTTTCTAGTAATTAAGATAGTTGTATAACCATCTCCACTACCCAGTTCATAACAGTTTCATTATCCAATTCACCATTGCTTCTCCGTAAATGTTGATAAACACTAATCTCTTTGTATTTGTTTATTATAGGCATTTCCTATAAATGGATATATGATCTTTTGTATATGCCCCCTTTCTTGTACCATTGTGTTTTTTACATTTCACCGTGTTATAGAATGCTTCTGCACTTCATTACTTTTTATTGCAAAATAATATCTTGTATCATAGATATTACACATAGTTATGAATTCAGCTATTGGTGGATATTTTGGCTCTTTCTTTTGAGCGCTGTCGTGCATTTAGGTTTTCATCACTTCAATTCTGTATCTGTTCATGTATAATATTGTGTAATTCTACTATTGTAGCATTTGTGCTACTATTTGGAAGTTTTCTTGTAATACCTGAAGTGAGGTTGATAAATGTTGTAGTTTTTTCACTATTCCTCTCAGATTCTTTCTTCATCTATTATGTGAGTCTAATCCTCATTCTTTTAAATTATTTTTCTGGTAATTCCCATAACCTCTTCCATTTCAATCAGGTCTGATTGGTACTCTGTTACTTGTGTCTCTTTCTCTTGTTGTTTTTTGTTGTTTTTTTTTAAATTTATTTGTGTGTGTGTGCGAAGTAATACCTTTTGTTGTTTGTTTGACATGATGGTGTAGCTATTAGGGGTGTTAGTGAGGTGGGTTTATGTGGGTTTCAGTCTGTTAGGTGATGTGGTCGAGATCTAATAGTCACTTTCTATTAAGTATCTGGGGGCCAGTGTTAGTTTAAATGTTAGGGGGGAGATCATAGGGAAGTGTTAGAGAAGGGGGAAAGAAAGAGAAAAGGGAAACAAATAAGGGAGGGATGGAGTGGTGTTACTTGCTAGCTTAAAAGAAAGGCAATTAGACAAAAAATAAATATACTTTGCAATGATGGATGAATGAGTAATAATATTTGAGAGAAAAAAGTGTAAGGATAATGTCCGCTTTTGGATTTATGAAGATGAGAAAGACAGAGAAGGATTAATGAAAAGAGAAAAAAGATATGTCATAAAAGGGTTATGAAATAAAAGTTTAGATAGAAAATTAAAGTAAGAAAGACCATGAGACAAAAGCATTAAACTAAAAATAGAAAAGATAATACTACTCTAAGAAGCAGATGAGCTGTTAATAAATGTGTTTTTCAAAAAAAATTTTTTTAGCTCTGAAGTTTATCCCAGGAACTTTGTCTCTGATGTGGGTGCTAACTTGTGGATTGATGATATATTGAGTGACTTTTAAAGGACCAAATTAAATTAAAAGCAAATTGAAAAGAAATATTATTTAGTCCTTATGTAAATGAACAGATGAAGAAGTACTGATTTAGGACAGATTATAAGAATAGTGTGCAACTATGTTTTTAAGTGGAGTAGGGTATAATAATGATGGAACACAGAACAACAACCATGCTGACAAAAGAACAGCTGGAGTCTAGACATTGTCCCGGGAGAAAACAAGACGGTGTGGAACAGAGGTGTTTGAGCAGTTGAAAACATTGTCTGGTAATATGTTGTTGTACTACCTTGGGATCTTTTAGGGTGTTAGGCTGCTAGGGGAATGATTTTGGTGTCTGGTATGGCAGAGTCCTGTATTCTTAAGAGTTAGGTTTATTGTTATTTTATACCTTGTAATAGGCCAGGTGTGTGTTATCTTCTATCCAAGGAAGTTTGAAACAACAACAACAACAACAACAAAAAAGGCCTGTGAATGGTCTTGCCTTTTGTGTTTTTTGGCTGTCTTAAAATAGGACACTGTTTTTGTCATATCTTGCCAAATAATAATTTATAAATTATGAAGGGCTCATGAGGGAGAGGGGAGCGGGGAGGGAGGGAAAAATGAGGACCTATTGCTGGGGGATTACGTGGAGAGGAAATGTTTTGAGAATGATGAGGGCAATGAATGTTCAAATGCGCTTTACACAATATGTATGGATTGTGATAAGAGTTGTATGAGCCCCTAGTAAAATGATTTTTAAAAAAAGAAAGTAAATGTCTAGAAGAGAATGAGTTCAACATATGTTCAAACTTGCCTGATTCAATTGATGTATGGATTATGATAAGATTTGCATGAGCCCCCAGTAAAATGATTTAAAAAAATAAAATAAAATAAATGATTAAAAAGGGTTTAACACATAAGGTTCGCTAAGCGGAATGGTTCAGTGATATAAGCTAAATAGGGATTGGAAAGGTGAACTGCAAAACATGAACAGGAGGTCCATGTGGAAAAGTGTACATTTTCCAGAGATCTTTGGAATATAACATTGACAATATGTTGTACTCTGATTTCTAGAAAGAGAGAAATTGGGATCAAGATGACTTCCAGTCATTTAGTTTGGGCTACTGAGTGAAATGTGGTGGCATTCACAGGGACTATAAGATAGTAAATAAGCGGATTTTAGGTGGAAGTTGCAGAGTTTATTTTGAGAGGTATTCAGTGGGCCTGGAGGTAAAAGAAAATCCCTAGGGCAAAGTGGCATAGACGATTACAACATTCCAAACTACAGCTTGATACTACAAACATGTGCTAGTGCTTAGCCAATCTATTAAAACTTCCATTTTGTAAGTTTTATTGTTTTCCATACAAAATATATATCAACTAGAAACCTTGGTTTAGATATGACTTCAGAGGTCTAGAGTTTATCAGCTAGCTTTTGACGTTTATACACACACTTGTGCATATACCATTACAATATAGAAGAGAATATCATACTTGATATAGAGAAAGTAATAATATTTGGTTTTATTTAATTAAGTGGTAGCCATTCATTTTTAATAAACCCAATGATGTAGTAATAGGTTTTGAAAGCCTAAATTTATTACAATAATTTTTAGAATAGACTAGAAAGTTGAAGATGTATATATTCTATTTTGAGTACATTTTGTTTATCGTTTCCTTCAATTAAAAAGAAGCTAAAAATAAAATGTGAAAAATAAAAAATCATAGAGTTGTTATCTTAATGGGCTGGCGCTTTAACAATGTGTCACATCATGTCTTTGTTTTCTTCACATTTGTGTTAGTCCCTACCACACAAATCCATAAAAATTTCAAAGTAAGCGTTTGCTAGAAATATCTCATTCTTTAAGTTTATTTTGGTTCATAAATATCAAATTAGAGAGCCTTCCATTGCAGGAATACAGATGGCTAACTATCAAGATTTTCTTATCTAGAAATTGTAAGAGAATGAGTTGACATAATATCACAATAGGAAGCAAAAATACAAAGATTGTGTGACCTTTGTTTTCTCTGAGTGAAGCATTGTAAAATATGTGGAAATATATTCGACTTTCATTAAGAAAAACACTTGTTTTCAAAATGAATTATGTTCTGCTTAGACAAGAGAAGAATTTGCTTAAAAAATTAAGGTTATGAAAACTTGGATTTGTGATAGCTATATGTTCTATATACCTTGCACTAGTTTTCCTATGTATTTGACAATATCAGAAGGAGTAAAGAGCGTGGCACAATATGAGAGTTTAATGGCTTGAAAAGGGCAAAAGAACATGTGTTGGAACCCACATGGCTAAAGGAAACTCATGAGAAGCACTTTGAAATCAAAGAAATTCCTTTCCTTGGCCTTGAAAGGTCTTTGCTGTTTTCTCATGTGTAGTAAATGAACATGCCCACCAATGCTGTGGAAACTTAATGGACTTTTTAGCAGACTTGTATGCTTATTCTGGAAAGAGCTATATAATCACTGGCCCAGATGACCAGGGTTGCAAGGAACTAAAAGTGAAATTAGTGAGAAAGTTATATGTATCAGTTTCTTTCCTTTAAAGCTCCATCTAATTCAGTTAATTAATTCATGAAGTATATTATTTACTCACATGAACAACAGTCTCCTCTAATCTGGAACCAGAAGAACTAGATGGTGCCAAGGCACCACTAATGCTAATCTTTACTAGGACTACAATGTTAGTTTCCAGATTGAATGTGTAAAGATTCAGAACAAAAATTAAACAAAGCAAATCCAGACTTACAACTCTAAAAATGACTACAGGACTTCTAACACTAGGTCAACTAACATAACCTTCTACTTGAAATTTAAAAACTCAAGATATTCCTTGAGGGCTACTGAGTTAGTTAATTGTTCCAACCTGGCCAATAATCACATGTGGGGCTAATTGAAAGGCGGAGGGATAAATGGGTGGTGAGCCTCGCCTTTCTAGTTCTCAGGTCTCTTGCTTTGTGATGGTCACACCAGGGTGCAGCTGCCTTAGCAGTTCCCTGCTTCAGCTTGCAAGATTGACTTCCTACAAGACAGCCCCAAGGAGAAGCCACATGGACCTATCCCAATGCAGCCCTCGGTGCTGGAGCAGCCATGTGGAGACCCCTGGCTAGTGTTGAGATGCTTATAAGTTCACTGACTCAGTTTTCCTCCTGCAGTCGGCATCATTGCCTCTGTTTTGTGAGGTGGAAGACTTTGTGGACTGGTGTTGGGTTAATGGGTTAGTGTTGGACTTGTGGGCTTGGGCAGCATTGGGTTGGGATGTTTTCGTGATGTACACTTTCTTTACATAAAACTCTCTTATACATGAGTTGCTGTGGATTTGTTTCTCTAAAGTACCTAGACTAATACAGCTACCTTTCTGTCAAATAAGAGATGGACCTACAAACAAAAATAACACCCTTGACAAATATGCTCAAAACAAAAGATCAGAAGTCAGGGAGGTAAAGGGAGCCTGGATGAATGAAAACAATGAATAAACTCAGGGAAGCAGGGAAGAAGTAGAGGGAGTACTGACATATTGCATGGAATTCGAGCAATGACATGGAATTAGTTGTGTATAACTTAATGATTGGAAAACTAATTTGCAGTATAAACTTTCACCTGAAGCACAGTAAAATATTAGAAAAAGAAAATCTATTGTTTGAGTGCTTTTCCCTGGACTAGATAGAAATGACCAGTAGGTGCTGTGATAGTTAGTTACACACGTTTTTGTTGTTAGGTGCCATCCCGTCAGTACTGACCCATAGTGCCTTATGCAAAATAGAACAAAACAGTGGAGCAGGACATATTTCCTCCCCAGGACAAGCCTAGTACAGTATTAGACTCACTTATTTAAACAAAGATATGCATAGTTTAGTGGGTGTTTTAATATCTGGTCAGAATAATTAACAGGGACAAAGAAAACAGTAGGTAACTACATAGGAAAAGTGGATAGAGTCACAAAAGAGATAGATGGACCTTCAAAAATCCAAACTCATTGCCATCGAGTGGATTCAAACTCAAAGCAACTCTATAGGTTTGAGAAAAATCACCCATGTGTGTTTCCAAGAATGTAAATCTTTTCACGAATAATAAACCTTGTCTTTCTCCTGTGGAATGGCTGGTGGTTTTGAACATAACCCACTATGCCACCAGGGCTCTTATACTAGATAGACCTTAGGGACATGTGATATGTTTTTTTACACTTCTTTAGTGCACCTACAGAATTTAAAGAGTAGTACATCGGGTACCAAATGGATAGACAAATGAAGATACAACTTCATGTTTGTTAACTTTAATTCCCTTCTTTAAAAGAAAACAATCATAAGAGGCATTGACAAAATGCCTTTAGCCAATTGGAAAAAGCTACCTGATTATTATTATTCTATGAGAAAAGCATCTTATTTTCTTTTAACTCTGAAATTATGAAATATCTGCCTCATCCTTAAATGTGAGATGATATCTTCAGGATATATATATATATATAAAACTCAAAGGCATATTGTGCCTTCTTCATAATATAAAAGCTGATGGAAATATTCAACATAGAAATTTGAAATTGAATTATTCTCTTTAGATTAGAAATACTCAGTTACTTTTGTACATTTGTTTCCCTCATCATTCTCAAAACATTTGCTTTCTACTTGAGCCCTTGATATCAGCTCCTCACTTTCCCCCCTCCCTCCTCACTCACCCCCCCCATAAACCCTTGATAATTTATAAATTATTATTTTGTCATATCTTACACCGTCCTTCACCCACTTCTCCACTGTTTGTTCCCCAGGGAGGAGGTTATATGTAGACCTTGTCATCTGTTCCCCCTTTATCCCTCACCTTCCCTCCACCCTCCTGATATTGCCACTCTCCCCACTGGTCCTGAGGGGTTCATCTGTCTTGGATTCCCTGTGTTTCCAGTTCCTATCTGTACCAGTGTACAAAAGTGCGTGACACAATGGATGTGTGTATGGATTGTGATAAGAGTTGTATGAACCCCCAATTAAATGATTTTTTTAAAAAGTAAATCAAAGTGATCGGCAATTAGAAAGAAAAAAAAAGGAAATACTCGGTTAAGTGGACCCAGTCATGTGGGGAACCATATGCAGATAAAGTGGTTCCAGGACTACTGTATCTTGTCTATCTGCTCCTCCAAATACGCACTGTGTATACTCTTTGTGTTTATCTTTCATTCTATACTTCAAATTCATCAATTAGTTAAAAGAAATTAAATGCATTGTTCAAACTTGTGAAGATCCAAAGTGTATTATTTTCAATTCCAACTTCATTGAAAAGTTAATTTTTAAAAAATTGATAGCAGCATTCAGTTGGTGCCAAAATATGATGAGAATGTTTTTGTTAGGTGTCAGTGAGTCAGTTCAGACCCACAGTGACTTTATGCACAACAGAATGAAATCTTACCTGGTCCTTTGCCATCTTCACAATTGTTCCTCTGCTTAAGCCCATTGTTGCAGCCACAATGTCTGTTTATTTCCGTGAGAGTCTTTGTCACTGATTAGTATACTTGAGACTGATTCATCTTTATGTGTGCAACTTGTATAAGCATTTATACCTTTTTTAATTAAATTATTAATCTAGTTGATCATGCATTGGTGCTTCAGACAGTGATGGGGTTTTATTTTCTGCAATATATATTCCCAAATCTAAAACACCCTGAATTCTGAAACACATCTAGGTCTGAGGAATTATGTGGTCCTTATATTTTAACTCAAAATGATGCTGTGTAAAGAATCATTAAAAATATTGTCATTTATCTTATAAACTACCCCTAATCATGTGAATTTAACTTAAATGGAATTATTCTGTGAAACCTTTTTCATATTCTTGTAATTAGTAGCTTCTTCCTCAGTGCACTTGATTTATACGTCTAAAATATTTTTGTTGCTGTAACATTGTATAAATATTTGGATGATATCTCCACAATTAGATTAGGGGCTCTTTCATGGCATACATTTTTCTATCATTGTCTAGAACCTCAGAGGGAATTTTTATGCACTAAAATATGCAACAAATCTTAAATATCCGATAAGACTATGTGCTCCTATAAGCATTTGTAGCCTCAGAAACCCTATATATGGTGGCTATGACTCAGAACTGACTCCATGGCAGTGAGGTAGGGAAATCATATTACAATTTAAAGTATGTTAGATTTAAATTTGTAATACAAAGAGAAGAATATTGACTAATGTAGACCAGAGTATCTAAGGATTATGGAATATTCTTCAAAAGTGTGACAAATGGGATTGGAAAGGTTACTAGAATGAGAAATAAGAGAGTCAATAGCAGGGGAAATATTTCCAATACTAATGTCAGAGAATTTCCTCAAATTATTGTAGACATCAAGCCACAGATTCAGAAACCTCATAAAGTGCCCAAATAGACTGTTTTTTATTGCAGAGATATGTTAATCAAATGGAAAAATATTTGAAAGCGTATAGTGAAATTCTTAACCTGTCAGAAAAAATAAAACGACTTAAAGTTCTATATCCAGCAGAACTATGCATTGGGGAAAGAAAAACAACCCATAAAGAAGTACAAAAACTGGTTCACATGTGTCAGATTAGAACTGTACTCCATATAATTTTTAATGAATGTTGTTGTTAGGAAAAGGAGCACTGGTGGTTTAGTGGTTACTCATTGTGCTATGATTCACAAAGTTAGTTCGAAACAACTGTTTTGAACTATTCCCATAAAAAGTTACAGTCTTGGAAACTCACAGGGACAGTTCTGTCCAATAGGGTCAATATGAGTTGAGATTGACTCTATGGTAGTGAGTTTGGGGTTTTGGGGGCTTTATTTTCATTATCTTTAGGTGCTGTTCGGTGGCCTCTGACTCATAGCAACCCCATGTAAAACAGAAGACAACAACTTGCCCACATTCATGGTGAAGGATAAATAAATATATTTCAGACAAATACAAACTGAGGGTATATTTTTGCCAATGGATATTTTTTTGCAAAAATATATTAAGCTGAAATTCTCCTGGGAGAAGGAAAATTACATAGGTTTGAAGTTACATAATGTAATAAGGAATGGGAAAAATGAAGGTAAAATACAGTGGTCTATTTTACTAATTATTAATTACTCTAACAGTTAGTAATTTATTAAAATAATAATACCAATAGGTTTTTACAGTTTATGGATAAGTGAAATAAATGACAGAAATGCTATAAGGCTTTTAAAAAATGCTATAAGGTATATGGCAAGGGATTAAGAATACTCTGCTATAAGCTACCTATATTACCTATAAAGAAGCCTCGTGATATTTGAAAGTGGATTTCTAATATTTGTAAACATATAAGTGGGCGTACAAAAAGTGCATTGAAAAATTACATTATCTTGTAATTCCATTTTCCATAAATATTTTACAATTTCCCTATATAGATAACTCCAGTGTAGCTACTCATGAAAATTAAATGACATGCTAAAACAGTAGATAAATTGTATACATTTAAACTAAAGTAAAACTAGAGAAGACAGAAAACAGGTGGAAGACAGAGATAAAGAGTAAAAATAATGATAAAAGTAGAAAACAACAACTATGGTATACATTGCACCAACTACAACAAAACAAGTGAAAACTGGAACACGACTGCCTGTTTCTCTAGATTTCTAAATTTTCCAACTTTGTCAGGGGGCAGTCACCATTTTTGTATCACTAATTTTAGAGTTCATGGCTTTAAAATGTTTTACTTTATATCAACAATCTTACTTTAAATATAAATAATCATAATGCAGTTATACAAGATTAATAAGGGTTTTGCATAATATTGTTGCTGTTAGTTGCTGCTGAATCATTTCCAAGTCTTGGTGACCCCCACGTTTGTCAAAGTAGAAATGTGTTCCAAGGTGGTTCGTTCATACCCATCCGCTACTCTATGGGGAAAAGATGACAGTTCAGTGCTCCAAGGTGTGAATGCAACATGCGGCGTGGAGTAGGGAACCAGTGGAGAAGTCTGGGGGACTGGCCCAGTCCCAAATACTAAGTGGATGCCTGCCCCTCCCCCGAGAAGAAGTCATTTCAAAGGATGGCACTGAATC
>NW_022103940.1:2984710-2991309 GCF_000313985.2 Echinops telfairi | reverse complement strand
ATTTATAAATTATCAAGGGCTCATGAGGGAGGGGGTATCAGGGAGAGAGGGGAAAATGAGGACCTAATGCCGGGGGCTTAAGTGGAGAGGAAATATTTTGAGAATGATGAGGGCAATGAATGTACGAATGCACTTTACACAATTGATGCATGTATGGATTGTGATAAGTGTTGTGTGAGCCCCTAATAAAATGATTTTTAAAAAAGATTTACAGAATCAGTAACCCTATACAATGCCAGTATGAGTCAGCACCGATTTCATGGCAGTGGATTAAAGTGTGGTCAACCTTTCAGAAGCAGATTTCCATGCTTGTCTTTCTTCTTCTTCTTCTTTTAAGACCGAATTGATAACTATTTACTCCCTAATGGTTTTTCCTCTATGGCATCTATTTCCTTTCCTTTTAAAATTGTAACTTAGGTGGGGTTTACTTGTCAGATCGATCACTTTGTATTCCGCAGTCTAAACTACGAGTCAAGCTTTCCATCAGCTTATGCCTCCCCTCTCTCGCCTTGATTTCCCTTATCCCTAATGTGGCTGCTCATCGTCCTCTTCACCCAAGTCAACATCCATCAACTGTCACGCTCATTGCTTTATCTTGCTTCATTTTCCATCCTTGATTTGGCAAACTTTAGTGTATGTTCCCTTTGGTATTAGCTAAATTATCTCTTCTGGTGTCTTGTAAAGGTGGACACACAATATTTATACTTTTGTGATTTATTAATTTCATTCAATATAATGTTCTTCAGGTCCATCCATGTCATGAGGTGTTTTGTGGCTGTTTTTGGAGATGCAGAGTGTGCCATTATGTATACCAAAGCTTCTTTATCCATGCTTCTACTGACAGACATTTAGATTGTTTTCATCTTCTTACTGTTATGAATAATGATGCAATAAAACAGATGTCCATGTATCTCATTGTGTTACGACTTACTTCTTCTGAATATAGACCCAGCAGAGGGATTGCTGTATTGTGTGGAATTTCTATTCCCAATTGTTTGAAGTAATGGCATATCCTTTTGGTTGTACAGTTTTACAGTCCCATCAGCAAGTATATTCGGATTCCAATCTCTCCTTGCCCACTTCAGCATTTGTGATTTTCTTTTTTTAAATGTGCTGTTATTGTTGGTATGATACCTCATTTTTACTTTGCTTTGTATCCCCCCACACGGATAGTGATCCATCTTGAATTAATTTTTGTACATGGGGTGAAGTATGGGTCCTGTTAAATTCTTCTGCAGATGGATATCCAATGTTTCCCACACTATTTCTTTCCCATTTATATCCTTTAGCTCTTTGTCAAAGATAAGTTATATTTAGGTGGATGAATTTATTTCTGGTTTCTCTCTTCTGTTCAACTGGTCTGTGTATCAATCATTGTAACAGCACCATGCTAATTTAACTACTCGAGCTGTGTAATAGGTTTTGAAGTTGAGAAGTGAGAAGCCTCCTACTTTGCTCTCCTTCTTAAGAAGTTCTTTGCTTATTGTGGCATTTTTGTGTCCACATAAAAAGATAGCAATTAGTTTTTCCACTATTTTAAAGAACGACATTGGTATCTGGAAAAGTATTGGGTTGTACTTATAGAATGTTTAAGTTGTATCGATAGTTTCACAATACCAAGCCGTTGTATCCATGAGAATGGCATATTCTTCCATTCATGTATTTGTTTTTGTTTTCTGATAGTAGTAGTCTTTAGTTTTCTTCATATGCACCTTTTGTTTCCCTGGTTAAGTTTATTGTTAATTATTCCATTTTTGTGTGGCCTCTCTGAATGGTCTGCTGTGACAGTTACATAATCTCTATCAACTTGTGAAGGGGTGCAGGTTAGCCTGTCAATCAGGTCGTAGCTTGATGACCTCATTTGGAGGCGCAACTGAGATAAATAGCTTACTGAAAGCCAGATACACTCTTACTCTGTTTGTTGTCCTGCTCACAAGCCACATGAAGACCCCTGATGGAATCAGAGCCCTGGAGCTCGAGGAGCCACATGGAGACCCACACCAGCACTATGCTGCTTCCACTGCCACTGCATCCACAAGATTTTCCACACTCTGGGCTATGATCTTCCTGGATTCGGTGCCTTTGCATGTGTTGCATGAGTCTGAAGAGGAAATTATAGACTGATATCAGACATATGGGCTATTATAGAACTTATGGACTTGATCTGGAATGGTCTGGAATGTTTTCTTAATGTATAATTACTCTTTGATATAAAGTTCTCTATTACACACATATGAGTGTCTATGAATTTGTTTCGCTAGGCAACCTGAATGTACACAGTCAACCACTTTGTTGTACTGTGATGACTCATGTGTCACTGTGATTTCAAATTTCACTGGATGCTATGTCACTGGTATTTCAAATGTCAGCAGGGTCATCCAAGGTGAACAGGTTTCAGAGGAGCTTCCAGGCTAGTAGCATACAAAGAAGAAAGGGTTGGCTGCCCACTTTGGAGGATGTAACCATTGAAAACCTTATGCATAGCTTTGAAATCTTGTCAGCTACTGAGACCTATTAAGTGGAAGAAGAATACTGTTGGAGACACGGGTGGAGGATGGGCTCCATGAATCAGAGAGTTCTCAAAATGTACCTGAGGAGGAGCTTCTTTTTTAAGAGTGGAGTCAACCATGGTGATGTGAATGGAGGATAGCCTCTGGGAGTGGAGCCTTTGGGGTCTTTATTTGCTGATGGGCACAACTCAAAGTAAGAAGAAACAGCTGCAAAAAATATGAATTGAGGAAAATTGGAAGTCACCAAAAACGAATGGCACACATAAAGATCAATATACTACCCATTGACCAATCACTAAAATAAGTATTGAAGAAATTGAAGAATTCTACCAATGATTTCAGTCAGAAATTGACAAAACATTCAATCAAGATGCATTGATAAATATTGGTGATTGGAGTGCAAAAGTTTAAAACAAAGAGGAAGAAAGGGTAGTTGGAAAATATGAACTTGGTCATAGAAATGAAGCTGGAGATAGCATGAGAGAATTTTGCATTAACAACTACTTGTTCATAGCAAATATCTATTTTCAATAACACAGAAGGTGATTATACACATTGGCTTCTCCAGATAAAATACAAACAAAACAAAACAAAACAAATCAAATTGACTATATCTGTGGCAAGAGATGATGGAGAAGCTCAATATCAACTAAATCCAGGCCATGGGCTGACAATGGAACACATCACCAATTGCTCATATCTAAGTGGAAGTGGAACTTTAAGAAAATTAAAATAAGTCCAGGAGAGCCAAAATACAACCTTGAGTCTAGCCCACCTGAATTTTGAGAATATCTGAAGAAAAGATTTAATGCACTAGTAACAGAAGAAGAGATGAGTTGTGGTTGACATCAAAAACATCATTCATGAGTAAAGTCAACAGTCATTAAAAGGACAGGAAAGAAAGAAAAGATCAAAGTGGATGTCAGAGTGACTCTGAAACTTGCTCTGAATTGTAGGCTAGCTAAACCAAATGGGAGAAATGATGAAGTCAAAGAGCTAAATAGAAAATTTCAAAGGGCAGTTGGAAAAAACGAAGTCAAACATTAAAATCAAATGTGCACCCTCCAGATTCCTTAGCCCTCAAACCCAAACAGTGGTATGAGTGGCTTTAAAAAAAAGAGTAAAGTGAAACTGAAATGGACTTGGAGTCTTGTGACAAACAAGTTCACTTCAAACAATAACACACACACAATTAAATGTACAAAGACCTAGAGTTAGAAAATCAATAAGAAAGAACACTGTCAGCATATCTGAAATCAAAAGAACTCAAGAAATAATTCAAGTTTCTACGTGCAATATTGAACGATTCTATGGGAAAATTATTGAATGATAGAAGGAAGCATTAAGAGAAGATGGAAAGTATACACAGAGTCGCTGTTCCAGAATTAACTGGTCGACATTTCACCATTTCAAGAGGTAGCATATGAACAAGAATCAATGGCGCTGAAGGAAGAAGTCAAACTACATTGAAAGTGTTTGCCAAAAGTAGGTCACGGGTAATTGATGGAATAACATAGAAGTATATCAAGAGGTTAATGAATCCCTGAAAGCACTTATTCTTCTATGCTAGGATATTTGGAAGACAGCTACTTGGTCAACTGACTGGAAAAGATCCATATTTGTGAGCATTCCAAAGAAAAGTGATCCAATAGAATGCTCAAATTATATAACAATACCATTGCTATCACATGCAAGTAAAATTTTACTGAAGATCATCCAATAAAGGTTGCAGCAGTACATTTATAAGAAGTTTCCAGAGGATCAGGCTGGATTCAGAAAAAGACACAAAACAAGGGCTGTCCTTGCATATGTCGGTTGGATCTTGGCTGAAAGCAGATGATATCAGAAAGACGTTTGCTTGTGTTTTATTGACTATGCCATGGCATTCAAATATGTGGATCATAACAAACTATAGATAGTCTATTTCCAACTCTTTTTAAAAGATAGACATTATTTGTCACCATTTTAAAACTTTGCTTGGGGTTTTTTGTTTGGGGAATTTTTGAGATGAATTTATTTGTTACCGAAGACTCCAAATCCCTATTTTCTGTTTCCTTCTCTCATCTGTTAAAGCCCTCAAACAACTAGTATTTAGGTTTGAGGGATAAGGATTCTGGAGAGATTTTTTTTATTCCTTTTGGTTTTGTTTTATTTTCAGAGAAACATGCTATATATATGTACACAGCCCAGCTCAAGAAATGAAATCAACAATAATATTCTATTAAACCTGCAATACATGAGGGATCTTTTTCCTCCCCTTCCCCGCCCTTCCACACTTTCAGTTCTAGCCCCCATCCCTCCCTCCTCATTGTCATCAAAGTTCTGGTGTATAAACCACAATTCTTCTTTGTTTTTCCTTATAACAATGGTGATACTAAGTATTTATCTTTGTATGATTGACTGAGATTACTATACTTAATATTCTCTAGTTTTGTCCATGTCTTATGCTGTTTAAGAGAAAAGAGAATTGTCATTATTTGTTATTGATACATAAAAGTCCATAGTATGAAAGTACCTGAGCTTATTTATCCATTCCTTTATAGTTTGGGGTTTTGGTTGTTTCCATGTTGTTGCTATTATGGAAATTGCTTTGATAAGCATAGGTGTGCATATGTCTGTTCATGTTGTATTCTCTAAAGTATATACCTAGAAAAGCAATTGCTGGATCATAAGGTACTTGTATTTGCATTTGTTTAAGGAAAGTCGTACTGATTTCCATAGTAGTTGTACAATTCTTCAGTCCTACCAGCAATATAAAAGCATTCCTATCTGTCCACATCTTCTCCAGCATTTATGTTCACTTTTATTGAATTTTATCAAAAGTCTCAATATGAGGTAATATAGTTTTAATTAGTATTTCTCTTACTGATAGTGATTGAGAACATTTCTCCATATGGTTCTTGGCCACCTGGAAATCGTCTTTGGCAAAATTTCTATTCATGTACCATGTCCATTTTTTATTTGATTGCTTGTATTTTTCTTGGTAAAATGCCATCATTTTTCTATAGATTTGGATTATTAATTTCATCTTATCTATTGCTACTGAGTATTTTCCAATTGGTGAGTTCTCTGTTGACTCTTTTGAGGAAGCATTTTGATGTGCATAAATGTCGTATTTTCAGTAGTCCCAGTTCTATATTTTACTTCTATACTGTGGATATTTTTCATTATGTTCGGTATTGTGTTTATGCCTTGCTTTAAGGTCCATAAGCTTGTCCCTATTTTTTCACTGATGATCTATAATTGTTTATTTATATTTAGATATTTGATCCATCTTGAGTTAGTTTTTGTACAGGATGTGAGTTGTGGGTCTTGTTTCAATCTTCTGCAGATGAAGATCCAGTTTTTTATAGCACCATTTGTTTAAAAGGCTCATTTAATATGTTTTAGTTCTTTATCAAAATATGTCTATAGGTTCTCGGTTGTATTTCTGGGTTCTCAATATTCTAATCCATTGGTCTTCATATCTATAGTTGGACCAGTACTAGACTGTTTTGATTATCATAGTTATACAGTAGGTTTTAAGGTCTGGTAGTGAAAGGCCTCCTACATTGCTTTTATTTTTTAATAGTGTTTTATTTAGCATACATTTTTTTCTTTTCCATATAAAGATAGTGATTAACTTTTACAATTCTTTGAAAAATTGTAATGGGATTTGGATCAGAATTACATTAAATTTGTAAAGCATTTTCACAATGTTTAGTCTGCCTACCCAGGAACATGATAACTGGTTACATTTGTGTAAGTTTCCTTGGGTTTCTTGAAGGATTATTTTGTAGTTTTCCTTGTTAAATCTTTAGTTTCTCTGGTAATATTTATTCCTCTCATGTTTTATCTTTTGTGTAGTGATTGTAAATGGTATGGCTCTTTGTTATTTTTTCAATATCATCATCTTTAATATACAAGAATCCAAGTAATTTATGTTGATCTTATAGCTAGCTATATTGCCAATTTTTTCAATTTGTTTGGTAAGTGTTTAATTGAATCTTTGGGCCTTTCTATATACAGTGAACCCTCGCCACTTCGCGCTTCGACTTCCGCGGCTTCACTCTATCGCGGTTTTTGCGTAACAGCGCATGCTCTGTCATT
>NW_022103940.1:2954793-2982505 GCF_000313985.2 Echinops telfairi | reverse complement strand
GTCTATCTTATCTAGATAGATCTGTAGAGATAATAATATGCATAAAAAACCAAGCCATAGCAAGATAGGTGATCAGTGAGAACACAGCGATGGCAACAAAAAAGGAAACCAATTAAAAGAAAAAAAATTAAAGCAGAAAGAAAAATCTGTAAATAGATCAAGGTCTAATTTTTGATCTCTAGGCGTGTCCTTCAGTCAGGACCGATGAGGTACCATGCTCTGGCCCCAGAGTCTGTCCTTTGTACTCCCTCGGGGGCTCTCTGCTCTGTGCAACCTTAATCCTTAACATATAGATATAAATACATAAATCTGCTTCCCTCTCGTTATATATAAATGCATTTAGATATGTTCATGCCTGTGTTTAGACCTCTATAAATGTTCTTTGCCTCCTGGTTCTTTCCTCTATTTCCTTTTTACTTCCCTCTTGTCCCACCATCATTATTGGTCTTCATTCAGGTTTAGTAATTCCTCACTGCTACATTCCTCTTGATTATGCCATATTAGGCATCCTACGCCCTTCTCTCCATTGATTTTAGTTCACTTTTTGTTCCCTTATCCCTGGGTTGATTGCCCACCCCCTTCCTTTCTCCCACCACTCCTCCTATATCCCCCAGGAACCATCAGTTCCATTGTTTTCATCTACAGAGACATTAATACAGAGACATTAATAAGCACAAAAACAAGGCAAAGCCAAACAAAACAACAAAGGAAAACTAAACCAACAAAGCAATAACAAGAAAAAACAAAATACCAACAACAAAAAGAAAGTCAATGACAGAAAAAGGATAAGTCTATAAATAGTTCCAGGTCTGTTTTCTGATCTTTAGGAGTGTTTTCCAGTTGAGTCTAATGGGGTGTTCCACATAGTTGGGATTGGGGCCGGCCCCACAGACCTCACTATTAGTTCCCTGGTACACGCGGTATGTTGTTTTCATGTCTTGGCGCAACAGGTTGAAGCCTGGTCTCTCTCTCCCTCTCCTGTGGAGATGTAAACAATACCCTCGCCTTGGGTGGGATAGTACCCTGTTCCCTGCCTACCCAGGCCTTGTTTTTCCCCTCTTTTTTGCTCCTCCTGTTTAGTTAGCTGCCGTATGTATCCCTGGATTGGGTTTGGACCCTGCCATAATACCTGGACCTCACCCCAGGAATGTATGTATATAGTAGCTTTTCCCCTATGCCCCGTTTTTTAAGCTTACCTCAGTGGACTCATGTTGTACATGTCCTTTCTCTACTTGGCTTACTTTGCTTAGCAGGATTTCCTACAGTTCTTCCCATGCGGCAAGGTGCTGCATGTATGCATCGCTGCTTTTTAGGGATGCATAGTACTCCACTGTATGTATGTACCACAGATTTTTTATCCATTCTTCCATTGATGGAAATTTGGGTTGTTTCCAATTCCTTGCAATTGTGAACTGTGTCGTGATGAACATTAGAGCACAGATGTCTGACTATGGTTTGTTTCTTGCCTCTTCTGGCTTTATGCTCAGTAGGGGGATTGCTGGATCATATGGTAGCTCGATTTCCATCTGTTTTAAATACCGCCAAATCGAATTACATAATGGCTGTACATACCTACAGGTCCATCAGCAGTGGGTGAGAGTTCCTATCTCACCACAGCCCCTCCAACACTTGTTACTTTCTGATTTTTTTAATTGGGCTATCTTTGAATGTGTTAGGTAATATCTCATAGTTGTTTTACTTTGCATTTCTCTTACGGCTAATGATTGGGAACATTTTCTCATATGCTTATTGGCCATTCAGATTTCTGCCCCTGTGAAACTTCTATTCAGGTCCTTTGTCCACCTCCTAGGTGGGCAGTTAGGTTTTTTTCTTATTGTAACCTTTCAAAATTTGTAGATTTTAGTAATAAGGCCTTTGTCTGGTGTGTCATTGCTAAAGATGTTTTCCCAGTCTGTGGGTTCTTTTATTATTCTCTTGGTGAATTTTTTCAATGTACACAGGTGTTTTATCTTCATTATATCACACTTGTCAATTTGTGACTCATCCATATTAGTGTCCTTCCCTATTTCTGATATCCTATGTATTCCCTTGCCAAAGTTCTCAGGTTTGTCCCAATTCCCTCATTGATGGCCCTAATTGTTTGTGGTTTTACTTCGAGGTCTGCTATGCACCTTAAGTTTATTCTGGTGCATAGAGTGAGATAAGGGTCTTGTTTCACTTTTCTGCAGGTAGATATCCATTTTTTCCCAGCACCACTTGCTGAAGATGAGCATCTGCTTCTCAGTTGATATTTTGCGGGCCCTTATCAAAGATCAGTTGTCTATATGCTGATGATTTTATTTCTGGCTTTTCAGTTTTTTTCCATTCGTCTGTGTATTTGTCATTATACAAATACCATGCCATTTGACCACTGTAGCTGTATAATAGGTGCTAATGTCAGGTAGAGCAAACCCTCCCACTTTGTCCTTCTTCTTGAGGAGTTCTCTGCTAATTCTGGGCTTCTTCCCTCTCCATATGAAGTTGGTAATCAGGTTTTTTCCAAGTCTTTGAAGAAGGATGGTGGTATTCTTACCGGGATAGCATTAAACTTATATAGTGCTTTGGCAGAACTGACATCTTTACTATATTGAGTCTTCTAATCCACTAGCATGGGATATTTTTCCATTTGTTGAGATCAATCTTGGTTTCTTGTCATAGTGTTCTGTAGTTTTCCTCATAAAAATATTTTGATTTTTCAATCAGATATCTCCCTAGATATTTCAATTTTTGCTTGACTATTGTAAAGGGTACTACATTTTTAATTGCCCCTTCTGTGATTTTGTCTAATGTGTATAGCAGTCCAATAGACTTTTGTTTGTTTATCTTGTATCTTGTGACTCTGCTATATTCCTCTATTGCTTCCAACAATCCACTTGAGGAGTTTGGAGCACTTTCAATATGTAAAATCATATCATCTGCAAATAATGATAATTTCGCCTCTTCTTTCCCCAAATACTTTTGATGTCTTTTCTTTGACTTATGTTGTTAGCTGGGACCTGCAGCACGATGTTAAATAGGAGTGGGGACAAGGGGTTCCCTTTTTCAGTGGAATTGTTTGTCTTTTCTCCATTGATTATTATGTTGGCTTTTGGTTTTTCATATACAGTTTGTATGATATTGAGGTATTTTCCTTCCATTTCTATCTTCTTTGTTGTCCTAAATAGGAATGGATGTTGGTTGTTGTTGAATGTTTTTTTCTGCATCTATGGATATTATCATATGGTTCTTGTAATTTTTCATGTTAATGTGGCGATTAATACTAATGGTCTTTCGTATGTTGAACTATCCCTGCATCCCTGGTATGAATCCCACTTGGTCATGGCGAATTATTTGCTTTATATGCTTTTGTATTCTGTTGGTATTTGCCAATATTTTTTAAAGATGTTTTGCATCTATGTTCATAAAGGATATTGGCTTGCAATTTTCTATTTTGGTAATTCCTTTGCTCAGCTTTGGCATCAAGATTAATCTCACGTCATAAACTTAGTATGTTGTCCTTTTCTATATTCTGGAATAATTTGTGTAAAATTAGTATCAACTCTTCTCTGAATGATTGCTAAAATTATCCTGTGAAGTCATTTTGATGGGGAGGGTTTTTTGTTTGTTTGTTTAATAAATCGATTTATTCTCTTACTATGGGGTCCTTCAGGTTTTCTACACCCGTCTGTGTTAATTTTGGAAGTAGTATATTTCTACAAATACATCAATTTTATCTAAGATTTCAAATTTGTTGGAGTAATTCATAGGAATATGTTATTGAGTTAAAATTTTATTTGCATCTACTTTGATCCAATTTCATCTTTTGTTCTCGATATTTACATCGTCTCTACATTTTCCTTTGTTAAGTTTTCTAGTAGTTTATCAATTTTGTTAATTCTTTTAAAGAACTATTTTCTTGCCTTGAAGATTTTTTCTATTGTTTTTCTGTTATTGGGTTTGTTTATTTCTGCCCTAATCTTTATGATTTCTTTTCTCCTGGAGTTTGAAGGTCTGTTTGTTGCTCTTGTTGTAGTTCTTTAATATAATACATTAAGGTATTGTTTTTAGTTCTCATGCTCTCTCTTTTTCATTATTTCATATGTGCACATATTGCAATAAATTGACCTCTGAGTACTGCTTTTACTGTATCATAAAGGCTTTGTATGCTGTGCTTTTATTCTTGTTTGTTCCAAGGATCTTTGAAAAATTTTATTTCTTATTTCATCAATTATTTAGTTTTTAAGCATTTGTGTTTTGAAGTTTCCATCAGCTTGATTTTTGCCTTTGTTCTTCCTATCATTGATCTCTAATTTTATAGCATTGAGTACTAAGAAAATGTGTTGTAAAATAACAATATTCTAAAATATATTTTAGGCTTTCTGTGAGCTCTAAAATATGATGTATTGTCGAGAATGTTACATTTGCACTAAGAAATTATACTGTGCTGTTTTGGAGTGGATTTCTCTGTGTATGTGGAGAGTTCAAATTGTTTGATTGTGCTGTTAGTTCTGTTTATGATGTTCCTTTCATGATGTTCTGTCCTTCCACAAGAGTGATATATTGAATTCCCCTATATTATTGTTATCTTTTCTATTTCTCTCAATTCCATAAAGTATTATGAATATATCTCTAGGGTCTTTCTTTGCCTATGTATATGCATATTATGATTATGTCTTCCAGTTCTTTATTCCCTTGAGTAATTATAGATCTATTGTCCTTTTAATCATAATGTAGTACCACTTTTGTCACTCATAATGGATTTTGTTTATTTTATCAAGGATTAGTATTGCAACTCCTGATAATTTTTGCCATTACCTTGAAAAAAATTTTCATTCTTTGATGTTTAGCTTATTTTTGTCTTTGCATCTAAGGCATGTTTCTTTTAATGCAAAATTTGTGGATCTCATTTATTTTCCAATCTGCTACTTTTGTCTCTTTACTTAAGGTGCTGATATCGATATGTGTGTTTTTGTTGCTGTTGTTGTAATGTGTATATGCAGGTTTTGTTTTTGGGTGGAGTTATTGGTTGCTTTGCTCTACTTATAGACCTGTGCTATTTTAAATACTGTATTGAGTGTATTGATTTCTAGGAGGTATTATGTTGTATGTTGATCTTAGAGTGGTCTGTTTTTGTTGATTATCTGTCCAAAAGTACTTCCCTTGTATTTTTGGTAATTCTCATCTTGTTTTCATCAATTCCTTTAATTTATTCTTGTCTGGAAATAGTCTCATTTCTTGCTCATATTAGAGGGTAATTTTGCTGGATATGAGATTCTTGGTTGGAAGGTTTCTGTTTTGTTTTTTCTTTCAGTATATATAAATGACATTCCATTTTTTCTTTAGGAGCTACACAATTTCATGTCAACTTGACAAAAGAATAAAGGGGTGGAGTATAGCCTGTCAATCAAATCACAGCCTGGTGGTCTCTCTCTCTCTCTCCTACACAATCCTGTTTACAAGCCACATGGACCCATGGTGATGGCAGCCAGAGCCTTGCAGATGCATTCACTGCCATTGGATCTACAAGACTTTCTACCCAGTGGCCTGTGATCTTCCTACATTCAGTGTCATTGCATCTGCTGTGTGAGTCTGAAGAGGATTTTATGGGCTAATATCAGACTTATGGGCTGATATTGAACTTATGAGTTTGATCTGGACTGAGTTGGGATGTTTTATTGATGCATAAATACTTCTTGGTATAATGTTCTCTCTTAAACATGTATAAGTGTCAATAAATGTGTTTCTCTAGTCAACCTGAACTAATACAGTCTCCTTGTGGCATGTTTCCCACTGCAAAATTTGAGCTTATTCTTACTGGTTTTCCAATGTAGGTGACCATGTTCTGTCTCATATTCAGTCTCTACTTTGCCTGCAGTCTCCTGCTCTATAAGCTCTATAATCCATTGAAATGGCCACACAACTCAGAGAAAATATTATTGAATAAAGGATTTCTTAAGAATGTTACGAGGTTATAAGTAGGTGAGAAATGCTTAGTATATAGTTTTTCGATCAGAGCATGTTGCAAAGTTTTTCATCCCTGCAAATAAATACTCAAAGGCCATGCCACTCAGCTACAAGCTTCAATCAAAGGCTATTCAACTCCTAGATCCTTGTGTGAATAAACTCAGTTCTCCCAATTAATTGCACAGAGAAACCTCCCTCCAGTAAGCCTCAAGCTGTGGTATATTCTGTTCGTGGTTTTCTCAGCTTTATGAATAGTTATTTTCTCCTTATTTATAATGCTGGGGAAGTTTGCTTCCAGGATTTCTGGTACTATTTTCTCTGTGGATTGGTAGTTGTTGTTTCTTGCTATTCTAAAATCCCTATGAAATTTAAGATGTTCCTTTTCACAGTGCACCATATAGTTACTAGGCTTTCTTCAGACTCCTTTATCCTTTTTTTTGATGATTCTTCTTGTTTATTGGAGTTGAGAGGTTTGTCTTCAAGCAATCTAAGTTGGCTTTCTCTTTCTTCAGTTCTATTACTGTAGTATTTTAAGGCATTTTCTTATTCTGTTATCTTATTGTTTATGTTCTGGATTTCTATTTGGTGTGATGCTTCTAGATTTGCTATGCTTTTTTGGTTTTTCTCCTCAGCTCTTTTTTCAATCCACTGAAAATACTTACACATCACTCTTTTAATTGCCTTCTTCTTCTTCTTCTTCTTCTTCTTCTTCTTCTTCTTCTTCTTCTTCTTCTTCTTCTTCTTCATGTAGTTCCAGAGTCTTTTCTTCATCAAAACATTTCTTTGAATCTGGGTGTTGTTCATTCATATCTCTGTGCCGATTTTTCTCTTTTTTTCATGTGTGAACTGAGATACACTGCTATTTCCATGGCATCTGGACACACCTGTTATGTTTGGAAGGGTTGCTATGTCATGTTAGATTAGTTGTTTCTGTGGTTTTCTTCCTTCAGAAGGAGGGCTGGTGCCCCATTGTGGTCGTAGAGAAAGGATTGTGGTGGAAGTATCTGTCCCATCTGCTCCTATTGAAAGATGAGTGAGGTCTTACATTTGTGGTAAGAGACCTGAGGTTCTAAACTGGACAGTGATCAGCTTATGATAGGATGCAAGACTTGTGTGCAGACTTCAGTGCACAAGAATCAAGATAAGTGTCTGTTTGGGTTGGGACCCCTGAGTGCTGAAAATCCTATTTCATTGTCCAGGGGCCACTCTATCAGTATCCCTCTAGGAGAACTCAGAATTCCCTCAGAGGGGATGCTTCTTTCCTGAGCAGGGCTTGGAGAGAGAAAGGAATGTGGTAGGAGGCTTGGCCTGCCTACTTTTGTTCAGTAGAGGAGAGAGGTGTAACCACCAGTCTGCATGTGAGAGGTTTGCATTCTGTATTAGGAGACAGATCACCTTACAGAAAAATGAGAGGATGTGGAGGCCAGGAGCCAAGAGCATTCTCCTGATTTGGGGTTGTTCCTGGACACCATCCCCACCACCACCACCACAGCAATATGTGTATGCAAAACTTGTGAATTCTGACCCAAAGAAAAGAGTCTGCTTGTGGTGAGCATGTATGCCTAAACGGCTATCTGCCCAAATTTCTGCTATCTCAGGAAGAGAGTCCCAGTTAGTCTACCAGGGTCACTTATAGACTCACTATATGATATAGCGAAAGCACAGCAGACAGAGTGTGTATATAGCAAAATGACCCTAGTTAGGTGATTCCAGGGTCACAGCTAGGTTCCTACAATGTTTGAGAGGTGGGGATAAGTTGCCCTGGGTATCTGAAATGTGGAATTTCCACTGCTTATGTTGTGAGGGACTCCGCGACATATTGACCATGCTGGCCACATGATTCAGCTTCCATAAGGGGGTTCTGAGTGACATAGAAGTAGAAGGAATGGGAGCACAAGATGAAAAGGGGCTTCTATTCAGGAGGAGGTAAGCCCTTCATGCTGGCAGTCACTGGGTAGCGGGAGGGGGAGTCAGGGCGAGACTTACAATAGAACCCTGGACCTCGATGCTTATCCTTTCTAGAAGGAGTGTCGAGATGCCATGCAGTCGAGTTCCAAATCAATTTTTCCCATAAGAAATAACTGAAAATGGATCAATCCATTCTCGACTACCAAGTTTTAACCCTAACCTTGTCTTTTAATACAAAACATTACATAGAGAATTCAAAGTAAATAAATTCAGAGTTAAATAATATAATTTAAATAAGAAACACAACGTTTAAAACATTTCAGTGACTACAGTATGGCCCATAGCTAGAGATTGATAAGAATCTGGATCTGTGGACACGGATGGGGAGAGGAGGTATGGAGAGAGAGTCCTTGTTTGGAAGGGGAATCCACTTCCATTTTTCCCCTTCTTTGCTTTTTTTCCATTAGGACCTGGCTGGCTTTCTCTTTAAAAAATCTGTCTAATATGGTGTGCTGTTAGCATTTCCTTAATTGTTTTCTGAAAGGGATTACTAAATTGTCATGAACAATTTCAAAACACAGTTAACCAGTTCCTTTTCATGGAGATTCTTTATATATAAAAAAACTCTTTCTAAGAACCCATATTTTTAAAGCCACAAAAACTAAGAAAATGATTGCAAAACACTTGGAACACAGCTACAAAAAATTTCAACAACACGTACTAAGAATGCCAACTAACGTTGAGTGATTGAAACACGAACTACTTTTGTTTACAAAAATCACATGCATTGATTGGGTCAGATTCTGATGTTTTGTTTGAGCTCCGGTGCAAAATTTTCTCAATATTTAGCATCGTAATCTGATAATATCAAGTACTGATGTGGTTGAGTACCGGGGTTCTACTACATTGTCATGTGGAGCCTCATGGTTTTTGTGGAAAAGGAAGTTTAAAAATAATAATAATAAATGTGGAGCACCCAGATTTCAGGTCGTGCATGTGATTTCCCAGGGCATAGGGAGAATTTAACTATTTGTTAAATTCTCAGCGGGACTAGCAAAGGTTCAGTAATTACTGCTTTGCTACCCTAAAAAAAAAAAAAAGAAAGAAAGGGGGAGGGGAGAAGGAGGTACATTGTTATGACAGGAAAACAAACCAAAACCAAAATTCTTCCTCATTTTAGGGGCAATGAATTATTTAATATGGCTCTTCTATCCAAAGTCTCTGTAACTCCCATCAAATGATATTTTCCTCCGTGCTTCTGATAAGAATGTGAAGATAGCTGCTGATAGGATTTGCCTGTGAGTAATTGTGAACAGAATTCCCTGCAATACCATGCTGTGTGTATAAACCGAGCCTTCTAAGATGCAAGAGGAGGGATCTCATTTCCAGCAAGAGATAGAAGTGGTGTGTCTCCTCTGGATTCAAGATCCCTGCTTTGTGAACTTTCTGAATCTAGAAGACAGCTAGAATATCAGAAAATACATCAGCAGAATCAGGCATCAGAGCATGGAAGAGAGTGATGGACACAATCAGCACTCATTGAAGCAGCAGTCAAAAGATCAAACTATGGGTTGCATTATGTATATCTCCAAAAGATCTCTTTAATGTCTGAAAACACAAGGCTATTACTTTAAGCCTTAAAATGTGCCTGACACAAGCCGTGCTGTTTTCAATCACCACATGTCCATGTGAAAGTTTCATATACAATAAGGAAGATGGAAGAAAAATTGATGCATTTGAATTGTGATGCTGATGAAGATTATTAAAGGTAACATGGACTGCCAAAAGGACAAATAAGCCTGTCCTGGAAGAAGTAATATCAGAGTGCTCTTTAAAGGCTAGGAGGGGGATACTCCATCTCACGTACTTGGGACATGTTGTCAGTAGAGAAAGACATCATGCTTGGCAAAGTAGAGGAGCTACGAAAATGAGGAAGGTCCTCAAAGAAATAGATTTACATAGTGGCGACAACAATGGGCTCACTCATAGGAACAATTGTGAAAATGGTGCAAGAATGCGCAGTGTTTCATTCTACCATATGTATGTGTTTCTAACTTTTGCATTCCAATTGCAAATAATTATTAATGCATCTTGATTACATATTTGATCAATTCTGACTTAGGACCAGTAGAATTATTCAAATTTTTCACAACTTACACTCATGGTTGGTGAATATATTTGAATAATACTTGCATTGATTGGATTTCCTAGATTGTGGATAGATATAATCCTATCCCAGGCAGCATTGCTCATATACTACCTTCAGAAATGCTGGAATGTTCACCAATTCTTCTTGGTACAATGACTGTGTATTCTTTTCATCTTCTTTTGGTGCTTCCTGCATCATTAACTATTTTCCCTTAAGAATCCTTCAATATAAGAAAAAAAAGACATCAAAGGTATTCATCTGGGTAAGGAAGAGGTAAAATTATCATTATTCACAAACGATATGATTCCATACATCAAAAATCCCCTAAATTCCACAAGTGGGGTGTTGGAAGCAATAGATGAATATGGCAGAGTGGCAGAATACAAGATCAACAAACAGAAGTCTACCGGTCTGCTACAGAAACCAAAACATGTATCCCTGCAGGAGAAAGAAACGGAAGCGTGTGCTATTCATGTTTGAATTAATGGGGGTCTATACTTATTCTTTGATATATAAATTGCTTGAAAGTTTGTAATTTAGTTATGCTTTAATACAGGATACCTAGCTGGCATTAAGTATGATCATTTTTATTAAGCTTTGATATTTAGGATATGGTTTAGCTTTGTACTTTTTTCATTTTGCTTTGATGTTACATTCATACAGCTTTATATGTACCCACTTTCTTGGGAGGAAGTGGGTATTTAAATCTGTATGTTTGATAATTTGACAATAGTTAATTTCAATAATAGAATGTTTATCTCTCCCATATTTAATAACAACCAGAAACTCATAATATTTTTGTAGTGCCTCTCTTGGGATTGCTTGAATTTGTAACAAACTACTGTAAATCAAAAAGTTATAAGCATAACTTTTTCATGATTTAAAAGTGCCATTAACTTTTAGCATTAAAACTAGCATAACCTTTTAGAATAAATTGAATGATTATTTTTGTTAGGAATTTTTTCCTTGCCCAATGTATGTTTGTAGAGCAAAAAGGTACTTTTAAATGACATAGGGTGATACACACACAGGGTTATGTTCTAAGATTTCAATTCTTAGGAATCTACATAGAATTTTAAAAATAAATAGTTTCTGTATCAAGTGTTTTCTTTCTTTCATTTAAAAAAATCATTTTATTGGGGGCTCATTCAGCTCTGATAACATTCCATATATCAATTATATCAAGCATATTTGTACACAAGTTGCCATCATCATTTCCAAAATATTTTCTACTTTAAATCCTTGGTATAAACTCCTCTTATAATACCAAAAGGCATTGCAATTTACATATGGTAGTTATTTAATGAACATATCATTCTTGTATGATTTATCATGGTGCTACTACACAAATTTTTACTTATTTTAAAAAATATCACTACTAGGGTTCCAATTCATATATGCATGGGTTTATTCCAAAAGAAATATATTGAAACACAGCTATTTGATCAGTGAATAGCTATATAAATTGTGTTAGTCTGGGTAGACTAGAGAAACAAATTCACGGACACACATGTGTATAAGAAAGAGATTTATATACAAGAGCAATTGAACATTGAGAACACATCCCAGCCTAGTCCAGATCAAATCCATAAGTCTTATATTAGCCCATATTTCCAATATTAATCTATAAAGTCCTCCTCAGACTTATGAAACACATGCAATGATGCTGAATGCGGAAGATCACAGGCCAGTGGGTAGAAAGTCTTTGGATCCAGTGTCATTGGAAACATCTCAGCACTGACAGGGGTCTTTCTGTGGCTTCTCCAGCTTCCGAGGTCTGGTTGCTTCCATGTGGCTTGTCTTCTGCAATGTCTCCCAGGGAGTAGCAGAGAGAGAGAGAGGTGTCTTCTTCCTCTAAGGAGGAAGTAACAGATTTCCCAGAATTCTCAGGAGAAGGCCATGCCCACAGATGTCTGATTGGCTATCTCCAGATTGACAGCCTAGACTCACCCCTACACTCTTAGTCCTTAAATTGACACCAGATTAGGTGACTACCACATAAATAGACAATGACAAATGGATAGAAATTAAAGTTACCATTGATTTCAATGTACTTTGGTCCACAACCAGTACTTGTGGAAGCAGCAGTAAAGAGATCAAATCAGGTATAGCAAAACTGCTGCAAAAAATCTGTTTACAATTTAAACCAAAGATATTGCTTTGAGAACTGAGGTTCACCTGATTCATGTCATGAATTTTCAATGAACTCATATACATTTGAAATATTGACAATGAATAAGGAAGACCAAACAATTGATGCCTTTCCATTATAGAGTTGATAGAATATTAAATAAACTATAGACCAGTGGTTCTCAACCTGTGGGTCACGAACCCTTTGGGGCTCGAATGACCCTTTCACAGGGATCGCCTGATTCATAACAGTAGCAAAATCACAGTTATGAAGTAGCAATGAAAATAATGTTATGGTTGGGTGTCGCCACAACATGAGGAACTGTACTAAAGGGTTGCAGCATTAGGAAGGTTGAGAACCACTGCCACAGACCGACAGAAGAACAAAGAAATCTGTCTTGGGGGGTATTATATACATAATGTTCCTTCGAAGTGAGAACACTTATACTTGGTTTCAAGTGCTTTTGACATGTTATCAGGAGGGATCAGTCGCTGGAGAAGGCCATAGTTCTTCATAAAGTAGATAGCAAAATGAGGAAGACATTCTATGAGATAAATTGACATAATGGCTAAAACTCATACTAATACCTAGAAATAATTGTGTGGGTGCCATGGCAAGAAGAAGTGTTTCCTTCTGTTATACACTGGACATTTTGATTCAGAATTTAAGATACTGAGATGAAGTGAAATTTCTTTTTTTTTGAAATTTAATATTATTTTTTGAAATGTATTAATATTGCCATTTTATCTACGTCTCCCTAACTCCCACTAAATGATTGGGTGGTACTATGCAAATAGGGTGTGTGTAAAACTAATAGAGGAAATTAGTGACTTTTAGTTGCCGCTCTCACAGCTATAAGGATGAGTGATCACAGAAGCAGAAGTGATCACAGAGCAGAAACAGAGAGAAATTCCAGGACCATTAAGGAAGAATAACCACCATTGGAGCACGTTTAGGATCTCTGTCTGAAGTGTCAGAGGCCAAGACCAGAGGCACCAGAAGCTGTGGGACAGAGCTGTGGGACAGAACAAAGGAGACAGTCTGAGACCAGAGGCCAAGACAAGGGTACCATGTGACAAAACCTAGAAACAGCACAAAGATTATGAAACTGTGAGCCAGAGCTGTCTTCCTGGCACAGTTAGAGGCACATAGAAGGCAATAGACCGTTTGACTGAGAGATTTAAGACTAGAGAGAGACTTGTCAGCTGACTTAGAAGAGGTGTTGCTATGGGGAAAAAATACTATATTCTTGATGCTTTCTAATCATGGCCTCTGGAAACCTGGTAAAGTCCCTTGTGATAGTTACATAATCTGATGTCAATTTGAGGATTAAGAGTGTAGGGGTGGACCCTAGCCTGTCAATCAGAATATAGCCAATGAGGCCTCTATGTGGGCATGGCCTTCTCTTGAGGATTCTGCAAACTCTTGTATGTCCTTCTTGGAGGCTGGAGACACTCTCTCTTTCTCGGCTCACTCTCTGTGAGAGATCTCTGTGGAGAAGACACATGGATGGAGGCTGATGAAGCCAGAACCCTGGAGCCAGGGATGTAAGACACCCCTGTGGAGAAGTCACGTGGAGACGGCTGCCAGCACTGAGATGCTTACATTGCCACTGGATCCAAAGACTCCCCATCTACTGGCCTGGGATCTTCCTGTACTCTGCATCATTCCATGTATTTCGTGAGTCTGAAGAAGATTTTATAAATTGATATTGGACATATGGGTTAATATTGGACTTATGGATTGATCTTGACTTGGCTAGGATGTTTTCTCAGTATTCAACTGCTCTCGTATGTAACGCTATTTCTTATACACCGATGAGTCTCTCTGGATTTGTTTCTCTAGTCTACCTGGACAAACACATCCCTAATACTCCCCCATAATTGTAAATAGTTTCTGTAATTCTGTGGTCATTGAAATGGATAATCAAATACAGCATAGAAGTAGAGTACTGTGGAAGCAACAGTTGGAGTAAGAATAAAGAAAGGTGGAGGGTGAAGACATGTCTGACATCTGCATTGGGACAATAAGTCTTGGATTGTTGAAGAATTGAATTTTCCTAATCCCTTGTGTAGCTAGAGGAAGTCAGATACGATAGACACACACACACACACACACATGCTCATCACAACACGATTCACAATAGCAACAATATGGAAACAACCTAAATGTTCATTTGTTCACAAATTGATAAAGTCTTGTACATACACAAAGTAGAATAGTGTGTATCCTAAAGAGAAATAATGCAACTGTGAAACACTTCATGATTTGAATGGGTTTAGAAGACATTATGCTGAGTGACATTAGTCAATTGCAAAAGGACAAATACCATTTAGGATCAGGGTTATTAAAACAAGGGGGGATATTTCATACCAAAAGAAATAGACTGGATGGTTACTAGAGGGTGGACAGGTGTTACTTGAGTGAATAGTCAGATAATATACAAGAAGGAGATAAGGAAAAGAGGGGTTGGTGAGAAATTGGAAGGTCTGAGAAGTATTTTTTTATGTTGAATTGAAAAATAATGTTCTAATATGTACACCCTCTAATTAAAAATAAAAAGGTTGAAAGATAAATAGAGAAATGACATATGACTCAGAAATTTCACTACATGGAATATATATAACAGACTTGGCAGTAGTAAAAATAAAAATTATTTTCATCAGATAAGTGATAAGAATTTGGTGATAGATACTGAAAACAATGATTTGAGGATGTTTTGAATCTCACTAACCAGGTATTGAAGGTTAGTAAAATATTAAATAGAATTAGAATGGTCTATGTGCTGTGATGATACTTTTTCCTCAAGTTATTGGGCTTGTGTCTCCTAGTATCTATAACTACATTGTGCCACCTTTGGCCAACATGGTGCCCTTTTTCGTGTTGAGAACAGTGAAAAACATTCTAGTGTTAATCTACTAATATAAACTTTTTTCTAATTGGAAGTTTTCCATTGAAATTATGGAAGAGGAAGCAGATTTTTCACCAAAGCTTTGTTCCTCCCCCCAAATAAGAGTTCAGAAACCAAATGAGAAAAAATGATACTTTTTCTGTAACTCACATAACTATTATAAAATACAAATGCATATTTATTATGCAATAAGTCATGATCACATTTACTTAGGGGTAAATGTGAAATTCCAATTTAAAACTCACGTGTCTTCTTTTTGTTTTTGTTTTGTTTTTTGATCATTTTATTATGGGCTCATAAAACTCTTATCGCAATCCATACATAAATCAATTGTGTAAAGCACATTTGTACATTCATTGCCCTCATCATTCTCAAAACATCCGTTCTCCACCCAAGACCCTGGCATCAGCTCCTCATTATCCCTTCCCTCCCCACTCCCCCCTCCCTCATGAACTCTTGATAATTTATAAATTATTATTTGTTATATCTGGTCCTGTCCAACGTCTCCCTTCACCCACTTTTCTGTTGTCCATCCCACAGGGAGGAGGTCACATGTAGATCCTTGTAATCGGTTCCCCCTTTCCAACCCACCCTCCTTCCACCCTCTCAGTATCGCCACTCACACCACTGGTCCTGAAGGGATCATCCACCCTGGATTCCCTGTATTTCCAGTTCCTGTTGTCTTCTTTAAGTATGTATTTCTAGTTTTTTGAGCCTCAGAGGTTTCAAAAGACTTTCCATCACTTCCTTCTGAGAATATATTCACTCATAACTTGAACTAACTCAGATTGCATTTTCTGAATTATTAGCCACAATATACAACACCTTGCACTGTGACTAAATGACTGTCCATTTCTTTCCACTTTTGCTACAAATAGACTATTTTTGAAGGTTATGATTAAAGTCTGTATGGTAGTATTTATTTGTAGCTAATATTATCCCTTAATAACTTCATTAGCATGCTCCAGTTTACAAATTTGTTTGCAAGAAGACTTTTAAGAGTTCATTGTTCAAAACAACTGAAAGTTCATATTTGGGTTGTGGACAATATTTTTCTTAAATTTCTCTGTTACACCATATGACATACCTTCTCTTGCCCTATATTACCTTTAAAAAAACAACATTTGTAAATTATTTTTAAGGTGAACATGGGAAACATTAAAAAGTAAGAAACTTCTATGTTCCTGAAGTTCTCAGCTCAACTTGCTTTTTATATTCTGTTGCACTTCAGGCATTCAACACTTTAGAATCCTATAGCTGACTTTCTCGGAACTGTGATAAAAATACTGACAGTCCAGAAGAGATGGGAAGAATAAAGGAAAACACAACAACCAAAATTTTCCCCATTTGTCATCAGACTGTGAGATCTCTAGTTAAAAAGCAATATGTTTCGACATTTGAGTGTGTCCTTTAAAAATCACTTGAGTTTTATAAACATTTTGGCTACTGTTAATAATGCTGCAATAAACTTTGATGTACATATCTGTTTGAGTTCCTGTTCTTAAAAATATTTTGGCTATGTAACCACATGTAGAATTGTGCAGTTATATGATAATTATAACATGTTACCATATGAGGAGTCCTGGTGGTGCTGTGAGCTAGGTGCAGGACTGCTAACCAAAAGGTCCATAATTCAAACACACTCATCATTCTGTAGGATAAAGATTAAATTATGTTTGTTTGTTCCTGTAAATATTTAGCGTCTCAGAAATTCCACATAGGGTCATTATGGGTCAGAATCAACTTTATGGCAGTAGGTTTCGTGTGTGTATGTGTGTTTAATAGTAATTCCATTATTTAACTTTTAAGGGGAAAAAAAAACCCCTACTTTTTCACTGCGGATGCATCATTGTACATGTCCATCAGCAATGTATGAAGATTCCAATTTCTCCACATGCTTGCCAATATTTATTTTCATTTTTCCTCGGAATAGGTATCCTAGTGGGAAAGATGTCCATCTCGTTATGATTGAGCATCCATGCTCTCACTTTTCTAATAATGTTGTTAAGTATTTTTCCATGTGCTTATCAGCTGTTCATATGTATATTTTGAGAAATATTTGTTGCCCATTTTTTTCATTTTCCTTTTTATTATTTATCTGTATGAATTATTTATATAGTCTAGATATTAAACCCTTATTAGATGCATGGCTACCACATGGTTACCATACATATCATATTACTGTCTAAAGAAATTTTAGGCACTACCTCTTAGCTTTGTTGACAATGTGCTTTAGTGCACAGAAGTTTTAATTTTAATGGTGTTCTTTTTTTGGCTTTTGCTGAACATGTCTTTTTGTATAATATACGCTCTCAAAAAGTAGATCTTGAGGCTTTACATATTTTTCTTGATTGAATTTTAATTCCTGTGTTTAGATCATTGATCCATCTGAATTAATTTTAGTATGTGTTGCACAGTTTATACAGATTTTATTTTAACACCCTTACTATCTATAAAGTTATATGTTTGTATCTCATTTTATAACTAGATACACAATGTGTGTGTGTTTGTGAATTCCTGAAATATATTTTCAGTTATTCACTAGCATTTTACAAGATATATTTATTTTCTCCCAAGAAAATGATAAAACATAGAATGGCAAAAATACACCTGAAAGAGCCAGCCTGAAAGTTCTCCTAATGGCTAATGTTGTAACAATATTATAAACATAATAATTAAGAATTTTATTGAATTGTAACCAGAAGACTGAAGTAAATACCCAAAGTTCATTCTGAAGTACATAAATGATATAATAATTAAATAATTAGAGGATCAATGTATAATGAATACTAGAAATAGTAAAGCACTATTAGATCAAGATAGTAATACTTGTTGCCAGAAGGATACATAGATGAATATTACATTATTGAGTGACACTTGAATAAGGGACATACTTATATGGGCTCAAAATCTTCCTTTCCCAAATATTTACTAAATGATATGGTTTTTAACATATATGCACAACAACTTTCATACTTCCTCTAAAGCAGTTGAAATTTAATTAACTTCCAGTTGACTTACTTCTAATGCATAGAGTATGGAAAATGAAGAGTGGTAATTGTACATGAAGAGACCTGGTAAAATCACCTTAACAAAATATCAAGTTTAACAACATACAATTCATGTTGATATCCTGAACCCCCTTATAGTATGCAATGAGACATATATCACTTCTATATTATTTTCCCACTAATCTGTAATGTCAGTTTGATAGTAATTGGATTAAACAAATTTCAAACAAATCCAAATTGAGCAGCATTAAAAAATCATTTTATTGCAGGTTCTTACAGTTCTTTTAAAAATCCATACATCCATTGTGTCAAGCACATTTGTACATATGTTGTCATCATCCTTTAAAAAATATTTTCTTTCTGTTTGGGAGCTTGGCATACGCTTCTCATTCCCCAAACCCAACCCTTCCACCTTCAGGAACCCTTAGTAATTTATAAATTATTATTATTTTCATATCTTACATCCACCACTATCTCCCTTCACCCACATTTCTGTTGTTAGTCCCCTTGGGTGGGACAGTTATACATTGATCATTGTGATTGGTTCCCGCTTTCTGCCCCCAACTTCTCCCTACCCTCATGGTATCACTACTCTCATTATTGGTCCTGAGGGGTTAATCTCTCTAGATTCCATGTGTCAAGAGCTCTTATCAGTACCAGTGTACATGCTCTGGTCTAGTCGGATTTTCAAGGTACAACTGGGGTCATCATAATAGGGGTGGGAGGTAGCATTTAAGAACTGGAGGATTGCTGTGTGTTTCATCCATGCTATAGTGTACCCTGACCTGCTCATCCCATCTTTGTGACCCTTCTGTGAGGGGATATCCTCTACAGATGGGCTATGGGTCACCACTCCCACTCTCACCTCCCATTCACATCGATATGATTACTTGATCTGGTTATTCTGATGCCTAATACCTGATCCCATGTACATCATGATCACACAGGCTGATGTCCTTCTTCAATGTGGGCTCTTTTGCTTCCCAGCTAGATGGCCAATTGTTTATGTTCAAGCCTTTAATATCCCAGATGCGATATCTTTTGATAGCTGGGCACTATCAGCTTTCTTAACCACATTTGATTATGAACCCATTTTGTCTTCAGTGATCATGAGAAACATTTTAAAAAAACCTATGACTACTACCATCCAAACTATCAAGATCATGCAAGAATTGAGAAGCTGTTCATATGTTGAAGGAGAATAAGTAGATATTACAAATAAATGAAATGTGTCATTGTAAATTGGATCTTGGAAAGAGCATTATTGGAAAACTTTTGAATAGTGTGCAGTTTTTTTATTACTAATTTTCCAATACTAAATTCTTAATTTAAATAAATGTAGAATGGTTACCTTATATTAGTTGTTTTCATTTTTTTTAATATTGGGTAAATATTTAGAGCCTTCAAAGACAACTGAGGGTTTCTGTAAGACAGTATCAACTCAATGGCAGTAGGTTTGGGGGGGTGTTTTTTGAGGGATCAGTCATAATACTGATTTTGTTTTATTTTTTCATAAACAGTCTATTAACTTGGTATAATCTTAGATAGTTTAGGAGAAAAAAAGGTGATTTCTTTAGTTAAAGAAATAGAACACCAAAACATCACCAATATTTTATGTAGAACCCGTAATAGTGTTGGCCCATTTTTTCACTGCTTTCAAGTTGATTCTGACCCAGTTCTATTCTGTAGCACAAAATGGAACTGCTTCTGTGGATTGCAGAGACAGTAACTTTGTACTGGAGTAGAAAGCCCAGACTTTCTCCCACACAGGCGGATCGCAGAACAACGCATAACCACCACACCACCAGGGCTCTTTACCAGAGTAGAAAATCTCATCTTTCTTTCATGAATAATCTAGTGGTTTTGAACTGCTAATCACAATATCAGCAATGAGTAAGCACTGGGCCATCAGGACTTCTTTATAGCTAACTTAGTTCTTTTGAATTCCTTTCTCTTCCACTTGGTTTTGATAAGCAGCCATAACCCTATGAGCTTCTTCACAAGTCCCTTTCATGAATCCCTTCTGGCTAAAATGGGGATCCATGGTTTATTACAAGCAAATGTGGGACATTATCAAATTAGGAACAATTTGCATATGATAAGACTTAAAATAGCATGGTTAACTCATTACTAACAATAATTCATATAAGTGAAGACCCGATGAGGACTCATTACAAAAATAATACAAAGCTAACATAGTCCACAAAGACAGTGTTTCACACGATACTTTGGTGAGTGGTGGCTAGAGTCTGAAACCTTGTGAGGGAACATCTAAAGTCCAGCTATTGGTCTCTCCCCAGAAAGTCCAGAGAAAAGAAGAAATAAGAAAACCGAAGATGCAAGCAACCAATAAGTCTAAAGGATTAATGTACCATGTAAACCACAGTATCCATCACTCAGAGACCAGAAGTAGATGCCACCTAGCTGTCACTGTTAACTTCTCTGAGAAGGGAGTACAGTAGAAATATTCTGGATAGAGTTGGAGAAAAATGTGGAACAAAACTTAAAATCATAAAAGACACCAGACTTACTTGTCTGACAGGGACGAGTGGAACCTCAATTGCTCCGTCAAAGAAAGATGAGGTTTTCTACTCTCGTAAAGAGTTAGTCTTGGAAACCCAATTCTACACAGTCCTATAGAAGTGTTGAAAAGCAAGGTTGTTACTTTGAGGATTAATGTGTGCCTAACTCAATCCCTGGTGTTTTCCATCACCTAATATGCATGTGAAAGCTGGACATTGAACAAGGAAGAGCTGAGAAGAGCATTTGAATTATGGTGCTTGGAAAGACTATTGAAAGTATCATGAATTGACAAAAGAATAAATATATCTGTCTTGGAAGAAGTTCAGCCATAATGCTCCTTATAGGCAATAATGGCAAAACGTGCCTCATGTACTTTGGACATATTGTCAGAAGAGTCCAGTTCCTGGAGAAGGACATCATGCTTATGAAAATAGGGAGGGAGGGAAAAAGAAAAAGGCCTGTGACAAGATGGATTGGCCCAGTGATTGCAACAATGGGGTCAACATAAGAGAAATTGTGAGGATGACACAGCATAAAGCAATGTTTTGTTATGTTGTATATGGGGTTGCTATGAGTCAAAACAGACTTGATTGCACATAACAACATATATATATCTCCTTCCTCTGACTTAAAAATATCAACAAATGTATATAAACTTAAATTATAATAAATAGCAATTACCTTAATTTAATAGCTATACATTACTTAAAGTTCCTAAAAATTATTTTTTCTTTTAGTTATATTGGTATATGATTCACATATCATCCAAACCAGTAGTTCAGTCATATTAAGAAGAGGTGTACAACCAGCACCATAAGTTTAGAACATTTTCTTCTTTCTTATACTCATGGTTATTAACTCCCCTTTCCCCCACAACTTCCCCTGCTACACCCTAAATAAATCATTAATCCAGTTATTGTCTCTAGATATTTCTGAATCCTGGATTTCATATGCAGAAATACATACAAAAAACCCCCCAAACAAACCTGCAATCATAACAAAACAAAATAGGAAAAGCCTCAATCAAAAAGAGAACAGAAAATATTAAAAACTAGAACGAATTGAAAATTAGTCAAAAGGGAGCTCAAATGATAAGGTGTTAAATTTATTTTCAAGCCTATATACCACCAACCATTATTATTGTTGAATTCTAAGTTCATTTAAATATTTTACATTCCATTCAAACTTGTATATTGTCTCATATTTTCCCTATTAAATCTCAGCCCCTTTAAATATTTTATCAACTTAATTTCGGGGAATCACAAAGTAAGGTGTCTGTAATTTTTTTTTCTTTTTCACTGTCCTAATAATTCACTTCCATTTGTAATTGCTCTGGGCAGCAGTCATATTAAGAAAATATAGAGTGGCATAATTTAGTGTAAAATTCAAATCATGTTAGAGCCAAGTCAAATAGTGAAGTCAGTTCCAAATTATAGTGAATCTAAAGGACAGAATAGAATGGCTCCATACGGTTTCCAAGGCTTTATGTCTTTATTAAGGATGTATATTTGCAACACGGACTCAAAACCCACCTACCCCCACCTTGCCTCGTGAAATTCACCACTGTCTAATCAATTCTGAGTCATAGGATTTCCCGAACAATTTAAATCTCTAAGGGAGCACAAAGCCTTATATTTCTCCCCAGGATTGGTTAATAGGTTTGAACTGCTTACTTTAGGGTTTGCAGCCCAACACCTAGTCCACAGCACTAGAAGGCATCCTTTTAGCTCACAAAGTCAGAAATCTAAACCACTACTCTCCAGGTGGCATGTGAAAGCTTAGCCGTTGGAAGCTCTGCAGGAGAAAGATGAGACTTTTTACTCCAGTACAGAGTTAACAGTCTTGGAAACCCAGAGAGGCAGTTCTACCCTATCCTAAAGGGTTGCTTTCAGTTAGAATCGACTCAGGGGCAGTGAGTAAAACTGTTCCCAAGATTTCTGAGGCTGTACATCTTTACTAGAGTATACTACCTCAACTTTCTCCCGTGGAGTAGCTGGCAGATTGAACCACTGATCTTGAGTTTAAAAGTCCAATGCCTAGTCCACAGTACCACTGGGGCTTATTATGTTAAGTGCTGGTGAATTGATTCTGACGTATAGTGACTCTGTACAACCGAATAAGATGCATCCCAGTCTTGCACCATCCTCACAATTTTGAGTCCATTTTTGCAGCCATTGTGCCTGTTAATCTGTATTGACTAGAGAAACAAATCCAAAGACACTCATATGTTATAAGAAAGAGCTTTATATAAAAGAGTAAGTGTATATTAAGAAAACATCCAAGTCCTGTCTAGATCAAGTCCATAAGTCCAATATTAGCCCATATGTCCGATACCAGTCTGTAAATTATTCTTCAGACTCATGCATGCAACACATGCAATGACACTGAGTGCAGGAAAATCACAGGTCAGTCGGTGGAAAGTATTTTGGATCCAGTGGCAATGGAAGCATCTCAATGCTGGCATGGGTCTCCACGTGGCACCTCAAGCTCCAATGCTCTGTCTGCCATCACCATAGCACAATGTGTCTTGTCAACAGAAATGTCTTGCAGGGAGAGTCTGTGTATCCCTCCTCCAGTGAGCTATTTATCTCCATAGTTCCTCCACATGAGGTTGTCAAACTTCGACCTGATTGACAGGCTAAACCCTACCCCTTCACTCTTAATAGTCTCAAGTTGACACCAGACTATATAACTGCCACAGTGCCTATCCATCTAGCTGAGGGTCTTCCTTTTTATTGCTGACCCTCTCCTGATAGCATGTCCAAAGTACAGGAGAGGAAGTCTATCTATTCTCAATTCTAAGGAGTATTCTGCTTGTATTTCCTCTGAAACAGTTTTATTTGCTATTCTAGCAGTCCACAGTACTTTCAATGTTCCTTACCAACACTATAGTTCAAATGTACCAATTCTTCTTTAGTCTTCCTTATTCATTATCCTACTGTCACATACATATGAGATCATTGAAAATAGCATGGCCTGGTTCAGGAGCCTCACAGGAGCCCAGGTGGAGTAGTGGTTAAATGTTGGACCGCTAACTGTGAGGTTTGCAATTCAAAATCACCAACCACTCCTAGGGAGAAAAACGAGATTTTCTACTCCTATAAAGAGTTACAGTTTTGAAAACCCACAGGGGCAGTTTTACCTTTCCCTACAGTTGTTTCTTTTTTGTGGGGGGGAGTGGTCAGGCACACCTAAGTCCTCAAAGTGACATACTGGCTTTTTAGTACTTTAGATACATTGACTTTTCAATTACATGTTTATATATGCCAACACACCAATTTTTTTATCAATGCAATGAAACCACATTATAAAATACAGTAAATTAGCATTATTATTGTTCATACCCTCCTTTTATACAGCTAAACATATATCAGTAAATGTTACTATGAGGCAAAAACAGTGAGAATCATGATGGTTGTTAGAAAATCCAAACATTTATTATTCATTTTGAGATGTTTATTTGCATAAAAGTATTAATTTTAATTGCTACATAATGTGAATTATTTAGAACTGAAAATTAGTATATAAAGCAAACAAATGCATATTACTTTCTTGGATATTGCCATATGTTTAATTAAAAACTGAGTTTTATGGAATGATAGTTTGCTAATTATATAAAAAGTGTTCTTAATTGAAACTGTCTACTTCATTTGAATTCAAGATCTGACAAAATATGTATATATATACAGTTTATGTAAATAACGTCCAGTATTATCTAATTCATGGAAAAGTTACTAAAAACATACACAAAATTATTCAGGTTTTATTCTTGCAATGCACTCTTTGGCTCTTATGGATGACAGATTATATTATGTAAGTTATCTGAATACTGTATGTTAAATAAAATAAATCAACTTTTGTTTTTAGATGATTTCATTTTAATTTTGACAGAATGTATTTTTATTTTTTTTATCAGCACAAATGTAAGCCTATTGCTGTTTAGTTGCTTCTACTATATGGCAACCCCATGCATTTAAGAATAGAAATGAACTTGTTTCTTGGCTGTAATCTTTTTAGATGCAGATAGCCAGATCTTTCTTCTGTGTAGTTTCTGGGTGAGTTTGAACCGCCAAGCTTAGTAACTGAGGATAAATAATTCATTTTAACATTATTTTATACGTTTTTAGGTACCTTCCAGTTGGTTCTTACAGCAATCTCATTTATAATAGAAACACTGCTCACTCTTGCATCATCCTCAAAATTGTTGCCATGTTTAAGCCCATTTTTGCAGCAACCAGTGCTCACTTATGAGAATTTCATTTGCTTCCAACTAATTTTTTTTGTCATTGTGAACAAAGTTTCAATAGTTGTTTATGCAGATGTATCTATACAGCCATAGAATAATACCCACAGAATAGAATTACTGAGTCAAAATACACAAAGGATTTAAAAATTTGATAGATATAGAAAAAATTTCCTACTGAGATAATACAAATTCAGATATCCATTATTAGCTGACATGGAGTATTTTCAAGAATATTTATTTTTTCCAGTCTGAGGAATAAAATATTAATCTTATTGTTGATTTATCTTAGCTAATCTCTGCACAACTTTTCGGAAGACCATTCTGCTGAAAATTTACGAAGGCCAGGATGTTTCCTTAAATTTAAAAGTGCCAAACAATGAGAGATCCCAATTGCCATAGCTATCTCATCAATTCTAATGTCTTCTGTCACCAATATTTGGCTTTCAGACAGTTTCTTCATTCAATAAGTTGAACATTCTTTCCCTCTCTTGGTTCTTTGTGGTTTTTCAAACTTTACCTAAAATGTTTGATCCATCTAAAAGCTTATTTCATCTGGGATATCATTCTATTCAGCTTGTTTCAAAATGTTAATGATTTGGAAAGATGTCTGTGTTAGTCTGGGTAGACTAGAGAAACAAATCTATAGAAACACTCATATGTGTATAAGAAAGAGGGCTCAAGTAGAAAGCAATGTTTTGAGAATGATGATGGCAACAAATGTACAAATGTGCTTGACACAATGGATGGATGTATGGATTGTGATAAAGTTGTACGAGCCCCCAATAAAATGATTTTAGAAAAAAGAAGTGAAAGTGCAACCTCCTAATAAAAAAGAGATTTATATACAAGAGCAGTTAAATATTGAGGAAACATCCCGGCCCAGTCCATATCAAGTCCATAAATCCGATATTAGCCCATATGTCCGATACCAATCTATAAATTCCTCTTCAGACTCACAAAACACCTACAATGACACCAAATGCAGGATGATCACAGGCCAGTGGGTAGAAAGTCTTTGGATCCAGTGGCGTTGTAAGCAATTCAGCACTGGCAGGGGTCTCTACGTGGCTTCTCTGGCTTCAGAGGTGTGGTTGCATCTGGGTAGGTCCATGTGGCTTCTCCAGCTCAGGGCACTAGCATAGTTCCACGTATCTTGTCAGCTGCAATGTCTCCCAGGGAGTTAGCAGAGAGACAGAGCTGTCTCCAGCCTTCAAGGAGGAAGTACTGGATTTCCCAGAATTCTCAAAAGGCCATCCCCACACAGAGACCTCACTGTCTATTACCCAATTGACAGATTAGACTCCACCCCTTCACTCATAATCTCTCAAATTGACAAACAATTATATAACTACCACAATGTCCGTTGGAGTTTAGTTATATTTTTTAAAATCATTTTATTAGGGGCTCATACAACTCTTATCACAATTCATACATACATCAATTGTGTCAAGCACATTTTTACATTCATTGCCTTCATCCTTCTCAAAGACTTGTTTGTTCTTATGGCAACCCATCGTGTTTTCAATATTCTTCACCAACGCCAAAAACCAGATGCATCCGTTCTTCTGTCTTCTTCTCGTCTGGCTTTCACATCCATATGGGATGACTGAAGTAGGGTGACTTCGGTCAGATGCACCTTAGTCATTCAAGTGATATTTTTTCTCTTTAACATTTTAAATGCAATACATCCCTTGATTTATTGACTGCTGCTTCTGAGTTGCACAGTTTCCATCTTTTCTCCATGTATCATGATGCTGCTTATTGGTCCAGTTATGAAGATTTTAATTTTCTTAAAGTTGAGATGTGGTCCATAATGAAGACTGTAGTCTTTGGTCTTCATCAGTAAGTGCCTAAGTCCTCTTTGCTTTCAGCAAGCAAGGTTATGTTATCTGCATATTGCAGGTTGTTAATGAGACTCTCTTCCATCCTGATGGCTCCAGGTTCTTAAATTATTTGATCAGCATACACAAAGAATAAATACAATGGAAGGATACAACTCTGACACACAATTTTCCTGATTTCAAACCATGCAGTATTGCATAATCAATGAAACCCAGGTAAACATCATTCTAATATTCTCTGCTAATTCTACATCCTCTGAATCCACCTTAAATTCCTGGCAGATCCGTGAACTGTTGTAACTGTTTATGAACTTTTCTTCAACAATACTTTGCTTGAAAATGATATTAATGATATTGTTCAATAATTTCTGTCTTCTGTTGGATCACCTTTCTCTGGAATGGGCCCAAATATGCCTCTCTTTCCATCAGTTGGCAGGTAGCTGTCTTCCAAATTTCTTGGCATAGATGAGTGAGCATTTCCAGCACTACATCAATTTGTTGAAACATGTCAGCTGGTATTTCATCAATACCAGGAGCATTGTTTTTGCCAATGCCTTCAGTGCAGTATGACTGGTTCTTGATTGTATGCTACATCTTGAAACAGTTTAACATCAACCACCTTTTTGGGACACTAACTCTGTGTATTTCTTCTATTATCTTTGATACTTTCTGCATTGCATAGAATTATTCAATATGGAAATTCAAGTCTTGAATAATGCCCCCCATTTCTTTCAGCGTGAGAAATGCCAAGCATGTTCTTCCCTTTGGGGTTTCTAACGCCAGGTCTTTGCACATGTCATTAGAATGCTTTGTCTTCTTGGGCCATCCTTTGACATCTTCTATTTAGCTTTTATAAAAATTTTATTTAATCATTTTATTGGGGCTCATAAAATTCATCACAATACATAGATCAACTATGTAAAGAACACCTATACATTTGTTGCCCACATCATTCCCAAAATTCGCTGTCCTCTTGGGTTCCCGAAATCAGCTAATTTTCCTTTTCTCCCCTCCCCCTCCCTCCCCCCTCCCCCCTCCCCCATGAACCC
>NW_022103940.1:2931411-2954262 GCF_000313985.2 Echinops telfairi | reverse complement strand
CTAGATGGCCGCTTGTTTACTTTCAAGCCTTTAAGTCCCCAGACGCTATAGGTCTCGATAGCTGGGCACCATCAGCCTTCTTCACCACACTTACTTATGCACAGATATATTAGCCAAGTCCACAGTTTTTCCCCTGTGACACAAAATACATAACTTTTTTCTTTTTTCATTCATTTGCAGGCACCTTACGGAGACTACAGCAAGTGCATTACTGAGAGAACTTGGCTGCAGCCATCCACTGATTGAGAGGCCATTTTCAAATGTGGGTTTTTTTTTTAATAAAACCATGCATGTATTAACTAGAATCCTAGTAGCAATAATTTTTAACTCACTCTCATATATATATAGTAAATGTCTTGTCACTCCACATTTTTGTATATACAATTCAATGATATTAATTATGTTTACCATGTTGTAAATTATTATCCATTTCCAAAATTTCCCATCAACCATAAAAAAGTTAAATGTTTCTTTTCTCCATGCTATCTGCTCCTGGAAATCACCAATAAACTCAGATCTATACATTCACATATTCTTCATATTTCAGATATGATGCAAAATTCTTGGCATATCTCTGAATTGTTGAATGTTATTTATCTTCAGATTCTAGCTCCATATTTCCATATGGAGCTTCCAAAAGCTCCATATTTCATGGAAAATTTATCTTAAATATATTTCTAGATGAAGTTAACAATTCTAAAGAGACCTATTCACTTATTTCATGACAAATATCTCTATAGTATTTTGTTATTAGTAATTTAATATCTATATATAACACTACACTGTATATTTTAAGAAGGTTAAGATTGCCTGCTTCATTGATTACTACTTATTACTTGACACATACTACCAAGAATAGTGTCTGAAACATGGTAAAAGTTCCATAAATATTATTTATATAATGGGAAAATTACCTGATATAAATTGTTTGTCTTAATATTTCCATACTTATGTGTCTTTTAAATAATGCTTAAATAATGTATGTTATGTATTTAGTAACTACACAATAAATGTATCTATTATTTTCTTTCTAATACTTGTCTGTCTGTCATATTGTGGTGACATGTGTTGTTGTTATGATGCAAGTAATGTCACAGGTATTTCAAAGGCCAGCAGAGTCACCCAAAATGAACACGTTTCGGTAGAGTTTCCAGTCAAAGAACAGACTATAAAAAAGGGATTGGCTGTCCACTCCTGAGGAATCAGTTAGGTAAATCTGTATGGATAAAACTGGAACATTACCAGATAGTGAAAATCTTATGAAAAGAAATAGAACATTGTCACAGATACTGCCAGAAGATGTCTCTCAGATCGGAAGGGACTCAAAATGTGAATGAGGAAGAACTGCCTGGATCGAGTAATGCCCGTGGTAGTAAGCTTTTAGGACCTACCTTCACTTGCTGCTGGTGGTGGACCATAACTCAAAATGAGAAGAAACAGATGTAAACATCAATTAATATCCAGAAGTTGGAATGTACAAAGTAAGAATCTAGAAAAGTTGTATGCCTTCATAATTGAAATGGAACATATAAATATCAACATCCCAGGTGTTAGTGATCTGAAATGGACTAGCATCGGCCTTTTGAATTGGAAAATCAGATGGTTTACTGTGCTAGACCTTAAACAATCAAGAGAAATAGCATTTCATTCATCATCAAAAAGAACAACTCAAAGGCTATCTTGAAGTACAAGCTGTCTGTGATAGAATCATATCAATCCACATTCAAGGAAAATCAATCGATACAACTCTTATTCAAACTCATACACCAATCACCAAATCTAGTTATAAAAAAGAATTCTATCAATGTCTTCAGTTAGAAATTGATCAACCATATAATCAAGATGCATTGATAATTATTGGCATTTAAAATGAAAAAGTTGTAAACAAATAGGAAAGAACAATAATCAGAAAATATGGACTTGCTGATAGAAAAGAAGCTGAGCATCACATGATAGAATTTTTACAAGACCAACTACATCACAAATATCTTTTTCCAACATTAGAAGTGACTATACATGTGGACTTCACCAGATGGAATACACAGAAATCAAATTGACTACATCTGCAGGAAAAGATGATGGAGAAGCTCAATACAAGCAGCTATGGGATGACATCAAGAGCGTCATACATGAAGAAAGCAAAGGTCGTTAAAAATATATGGAAAAAAGAAAAGATCAAAGCGGATGTCAGACGAGACTGAAATTTGCTTTTAATCCTTGAGTGGTTATGGCACATGGAAGAAATGATGAAGTCAAAGAATTGAACAGAAAATTTCAAAGGGCAGATGAAGAAGACAAAGTAAAATTTATAATAAAATGTGCAAAGACGTAGAATTAGAAAACAAAAAAAGAACATGCTCAACATAGCTTCAACTGAAAGAAATCAAGGAAGAATTCCAACCTTGAGTTGCAATATTGAAAAATTCTATGGAAAAAATATTGAATGATGTATGAAGCATCAAAAGAAGACGGAAAGAATATAGAGTAAATGTATCACAAATAACTAGTCGACGTTCCATCATTTCAAGAAGTAGCATCGTGCTGACGGAAGAATTCCAAGCTACACTGGAAGTATTTGCCAAAAAGAAGGTTCCAGGAATTGATGTAATGTCAATTGAATTGTTTCAGCAAGTCGAAGAAGCCTGGAATTATTCACTAGTCTATGCTGGGAAGTTTGAAAGAGAGATACTTGACCAACTGCCTGGAAGAGATCCCTACTTGTAACCATTCCAAAGAAAGGAGATCCAACAGAATGTTAAAATTATAGAACAATATCATTAGTATCATATGAAAGTAAAATTTTCCTGAAGATCATCCAGCAATGGGTGCAGTAGTACATGAACATGGAACTGCCAGCAACTCTGGCTGGGTTCATAAAAGGACATGGAACAAGGGATAGAATTGCTGATGTCATAGAATCCTTGGTTAAAGCAGAGAATACAAGACAGATGTTTACTTGTGTGATTGCGGGGGTCCAAGGGGGGGTGTACTGTCCCAAGGCATTACACTGTATGGATAATCTTGGGAAGAATGAGAATCCCAGAATATTACATTGTTCTCATTCAGTAACTCTACATGGATTAAGAGGAAATTGTGCAAAAATTAACAGGGCATACTGCATGGCTAACCCAAGCAATACATGTGTCTGGGTTGCATCCTCTCACCATACTTGTTTATCTCATATACATTGGACATGTTTTCAGGAGAAACCAAACCCTTGAGGAAGACATTATGCTTGACAAAGGAGAGTGCAACAAAATAGAAAAATTCCTCATACAAAATGATTGATACATCGATGGACTCAAACATTTTTAGGATGGCAGAGGACTGGCCAGTGATTCACTCTGTTGTACATAAGGTCGCAAAGAGATGGAATCCGATAGACAGCACCTAAGAAAAACAACATTATTTTATTTTTTTAACCGCCGTTTCTATAATTATTTATAAATAATGTAACAGGAAAATATTGGCTTTTTGAATATTTTATTTTCCAATTCTTAACCAGGATTAATGCTTTTTCATTTCATTTCTTTTTATTTTATTTTTAAAATTTAGATATAGAGGTAGAAAACAGAAGCTAAAATTATACATTACCCTCAATAAAAATTTTTTTAATTGTACATTATCATTCACTAAAATTTCATTAAATAGAAATAATTGTTGATGTCCTATGAACACTTAGCTATGTCCGTTTCTTTCAGAGGACTTGGTTCTACTCTTAGGAAGTTGTGATCTGCATATATAACTTGCTCATATTTATACAGTTAGCCAATCATTTGCTTCTCAGGTCATTGAACTTCCTATTGTACAACTCAGATTTTTGTTGCTAAGTACTTTATAAACAGAGTTTCTAGAAACATTTGTGTAGGTTGTTCACTACACAAAATGTGGAGCCCCAGTGGAAACCAGAATACAAGCTGAACACCACTTTCTAAGCCATGTGCCGATGAGTTTTGTCTTTTTAATTTTTTTTAATTGCACAAACTGACTTTAAAAGGTAACTAGCAAAAGCCTCCCCCACTCATCTGTCAGTTTGGAAGCAAAAAAGAGGGATCAATAGTAAGAAAATAAAGCTTTGGGGATAGAAACAAACCTGGAGAAGATTGCATGATAGAATTATGTAATACCAACAACTTCCTCATTGTAGATACTTTTTTCAATAACATAAATGACAACAATGTACATGGACAACTACAAATGGAATACACAGAAATCAAATTGCCACCTTTGGGAAGGAAAGGTGGAAAAGTTCAATAACATCTGTCTAAACAATGCCAGTGTCCAACTATGGAACAGATCATCAATTACTCATATCAATATTCAGGTTTCATCTTAAGAGAGTAAAAACAAATTCATGATCTCTAAAACAGGACCTTGTATATTTCTCACCTAAATTTAGGGATCATCTAAAAAATAGATTTGATATATTGACCACTAGTGGTGTAATGGTTACACATTGGGCTGTGATCCTCAGGGGTCAGTGTTGACTTGATAGCAGTAAGTTGAGTTGAGTGACAGAAGACCAGAAGAACTGTGGATTGATATCAAGAACATCATAAGCAAAGAAAGCAAAAATTTAAAAAAAGTTGATGTCATCAGAGAAAATTCTGAAAATTACCCTTGAACATAAACTAGCTAATGTGGTTGGTAGAAATGAAGTAGTAAATGAACTGAAGAGTAAATATCAAAGAGTAGCTTGAGTTCTGGCACTCCTCTTTTGGTTCCCCACCTCTTCTTTCCAGCCACTTTAAAAAAAATTTATTATTTTTTCCAGCCGCTTTTCCACGTGGTTTTTCACATTTCCCTGAAGTGGCCATTTTCTGTCATGAATTCTTGAACCCCCACCCTCACTGGCAGCCTGGCATGCTTTCCAGGGATAACTTGTACTTTCTGAGACTGTATTACCTCAACCTTTCCTTTTCCTCGTAAAATTACTTGGATTTACCAAAAAAGAACATAAAACAAAGCAGCTTGAGAAAACAAAATGAAGCATTATAAATACATTTACAAAGATCTAGCGTTAAAGATCAGAAATGAAGCGTATCCTAAGCATATCTCAAGTTGAATAATTGATGAAAAATTCAAGTGTCAAGATACAATATTGAAGGGTTCTCCGTGCAAAATATTGAATGATACAGGAAGAAACAGAATGAAGTGGAAGAAATGTACAAGCCACTGTAACAAAAATGATTTATCTAGGTTCAATCATTGCAGGAGTTACCATATGATCAAGAATCAATGGTATTGGAGGGAAAGTCCAAGTTACAATGAAAGCATTTGTGAAAAACAAGGCTCCAGGAATTGATGGAATACCAATCTAAATGTTTCAACAAGCAGACGAATCACTGAAAATACTTACTCACCAATTCCAGGAAATTTGGAAAACAGCAACCTGATCAACTGACAGGAAGGTAAATATATTGGTCCCTGTTCCAAAGAAAAATGGCCCAATAAAATGTGGAAAATTTTGCACAATTGCATTTATATTGCATGCAAGTTAAACTTTGCTGAAGATAATTCATAAGTGAATGAAGCAGTAATAAATAGGGAGCCACTAGAAATTCACACAAAAGTCAGAAGAAAGACATAGAAGAATATTAATGTTGAGGTAAGATGGTTCTTAGCTGAAAACTAAGAATACCAGAAAGACATTCATGTGGTATCTTATTGATGATACAAGTCATTCGACTGGGTGTATTTTAACAAACGATGGATACATTTACAAAGAATGGTGATTCCACAACATTAAATTGTGCTTATGTAGAACCTGTGCACAGAACAAGAGGCCTTTGTTTGAACAGAACAAAGGTATGTTGCATGATTTAAAAACAGAAAAATTCTTTCGCCATACTTATTCAATCTATATGCCTAGCAAATAATCTGAGAAGCTGGACTTTACGAATAAGAAGACTTCATCAAGATCGAGGGAAAGCTTATTAACAACCTGTGATGTGCATCTGATACAGCATTGCTTTCAGAAAGCCAAGAGGACTTGAAGCACTTACTGATGAATATCAAAGTCTACAATTTATTGTATGAATTACAACTCAATGTAACGAAAAGAGAATTCTTCACGAGCATACCGTTAGGTAACATGAAGAAAAACAGAAAAGTTTAAAGTTGTCAGGGATTGCCTTTTATTTAGATTTACAATCAAGTTTTGTGGTTGAAGCAATCAAGATATAGAAGACAATGCACTGGATATATCAGTCACCTAGGACCTTTTTAACATGCTTAAGGGCAAAGAGATCACTTTGACGACTAACCAGGGGCATGTACGATACCTGTGTTTGAAGTCCTTGAATATTTAAGAAAATGCTCAGCTAATACTTTTCTTGCATGTGAGGATAATCTGAATGTGTCACTTCAGTCAGCAAGAAAATTCTTGCTCATAGATTCTTTCTTTCTAGTTAGGACATTTTATTTTCCTTCTCTTTAGGACACAAACCACCTTTATTAAAATTAATATGAATGTTTTTTTCATCCAGAAAATCCATGTGACTGTAGTCCTAATTTGTACAGTTATAAATTGAGAAGTTATCTTTTAGTGTAACAAGGGATGTTGGAAGCCTGGCAGTTCAGATAGAACACATTGAAGGCATATTTTCTATGTGAAGAATAGTCTCACCTGACTGTCTAGAGTAATAGTACTCTGACCCTTACATTTAATTATTTGTTTTACTTTTCCAAGTATGCCGAAGTAACAATATTCCTCAAGATGTGAATGATAAAAGTGCAAGATAGGAATACTTTGTTTGAATCCCCCACACCTCATTCTCCTCTTCTGTCTGTGAAAGCACTGAATATCCTAATGATGTTGCTACCTCTTTTGCTCCTCCTTTAGGAGTACAACCTTTTTTAAAATGTTCTCCCTACAAAACCAGTCTATACCCTTAGGGCCCTGCTCTCAATAAGGCAAATGAATAAACAATTACTATCAAAGTGTAAAGGAATTAATGAGTTATCCTTTCCATAATTACTGTTTCCATTTTGAACAGATACTCTTGCACCTTTAACAAAGCAAGTAAGTGGTTTGGTACTCTAGGCTTATGATGGAGATCCCTGCAAATTTAAACCAAACCCAATTATTTATAATATTAACCATGCCTGTGGATAGGGTTTATTTATAGTCTTGTGGCTTTCTTATTTTAATGAGAAAGAAGGAGTTGGATAAGAAAACGTTTTATCATCACCTAAAAAATCATTATAGATAATGGAATACAATACATTGTAAAAAAAATTCATGGAACCAAGAAGCATCTCACAGCATGGATGGACCTAGAGACCATTACTCTGAGAGCAGTTGGTCAAACACAGAAGGACAAATACCGTATGAGACAATTACTATAAGTACAAACACCAAGGGAAAGGCAAGAATCTGTTCTCCAGTCATGCAATTATTTAATCCAGTTTCCCAAACAATGTGGTGGTAGGTCTGTAATGCTTACAAGCCATTTTTTTATTCCCTTATTTGTACACCTTTAAAACTGCTTCTTTAGAATACACTTCACCTCAGCTGTTCATCCCTCAAATAACAGATACTCCTATATTGGTGATCAGTTAATTTCTATGGGAATTCATGACCAGATGATAGAAGGATATATCTGTCCCAGAGAAGGTGATTTCACTTCTGTTTGTGTGTAAGTAAACCAAAGAGAGGTACCCTGCCCTTGGGGAAAATGCTTAACATTACTTATAGATTATATAGTCTCCCAATGGAAGAATCTGCCTAGTGTTATCTTCCTAATCATGCATTTTTGACATGAGCTTCTTTTCAGCTTTCTGTGATCCTGGCCAGATGTATAGATGACCTGAATTTTAGATTTTGACTTTTACAGATATGTAATATTCTTAATAGACCACATCAGAATTATTTTATTTGGAAATCCCATTAAGGCAGTGATTCTCAACCTGTGGGTCTCGACCCCTTTGGGGATCGAACAACCCTTTCACAGGGGTAGCCCAATTCATATCAGTAGAAAAATTACAGTTATCAAATAGCAATAAAATAATTTTATGGTGGGGGTGTTCACCACAGCAGGAGGAACTGTAATAAAGGGTTGTGGCATTAGGAAGGTTGAGAACCACGGCATTAAGGGAATTGGCCATTTCCTTAAACATACCTGTTGCAGATTGAAGAATGTCAACTACTCTTTTGAAATTAAAGCTGAAATGCTGCTAAAACAGAGAGCTGCTATCCCAAGGGCTTAAATATGGAAGTCAGTGGAATTTCATTCAAATCTCTTGCTTTTTATTTTGCTCAATAATCAGCAACTTAAAACTATCATATTCTTGCTATTTTCATTCTTTCATTGCTTTTTTTAGTGACGTCTTAAATAGCAGATATAGATTTTGCTTTATAGTCAGTGAGTGTTATTGACATTTGGGCCTTGAATTTTCATTAAGTTCTTAAAGTGTGCAGTTACTTATGTCTTTAACCTGTATAAGTGAGCATTCTAAGTCTTTTAGTCTAAAAAAGCATTCCTATATATGTATAATTTCCTTTTCTAAATAGCACTTTAAAATCTATTCCATTGGGTAGATTACTGATACTATTATTAGAAATACTAAATGTGTTGTGGAGGTTCTTAAATTATTTCTCAACAAGGAGATAATGCTGCCTCTAAAGTCAACCAAGGATATATATAGCTTGTGAGCTCACACTTATTTGTAAACCCTAATCTAAGAACAGTTACTTCTTACTATGTGGCCATGCTCAATATTTGCTCTCATGAAGAGATCACTGAAGATATGAGTGCTATAGCAAAGTGTGGTGAAGAAACCAGATATTTCATGGCTATCAGAAAGAATAGCACCTGGGGTTTTCAAACCTTTGTCTTAAGCAACACAAAGCAAAAAACAGTCATGTAATTGAGGTATCAGCTAAGTCCGTATGTGTGGCCCAATTATTGTAAATAATAAATTTGAAGATCAGAAGAGGGAATTATACTAGAGCTTATGTTCTGAGCACCCTGTTTGCAGAAGGTTATGGATGACAGTGCGAGTTCCCACTTGTATTAAACCTCCTTTGTACTCCCTCAGACTATTGACTAGGGGTGTGAATAGCTTCGCCTTCAGACAAGCGTGCATTGGAAAGTGGATTACTGCAGACGCATTCAGGTTAAACCTTAACATATTACCATTAGATTACCCCTTTGACTAATTTTTCATTTGTTCTAGCTTCAATTATTTTCTGATTTCTATTATGACTGAGGTTTTACTGTGTTTCATTGCGTTGTTTTGGTTGTTGGGGTTTTTTGTATGATTTTCTTTATAAGACATTCAGAGAAAGTTCCTTAGGGTTATAGCAGAGGACATTGGAAGGAAGCGAGGAGTTAATAATAATGAGTACAAGAATGAAGAAAATGTTCTAAAATTGATTGTGGTGATACTTACACAATGCTTCTTAATATATTAACCCACTAATCATATGCCAATAAAATTTAAATGAATAAAATAAAATGTTAAAGAAAAATATTGTTATAAACATTGGGAATAATGGATGACACTGGATAGGTTCAAAATCTCATCTGAATCTGAATCTCCATCTTGTCAGATGATCACAATCTATCATAATGTCAGCTAATCATCCTTTTTCACAGTTCAAATAAAATAATTTTAGTTATAATGATTAAATGTTTACACTGATACACATGAATGGGCACTAAACATCTCCGTGTTGATGTAAGAAGTGGAGTCATTGTCTCTTCAAGAAATGACAAGTTTGTAATGCACTTCATTCAAATTCTTCAATTTTTATTTCGTTTATTATATGCTTCAAATATTTTTTCAAATATATATTTGCTTGGAAGCAAAATAAAGTAGTTGACCCAAAAATATATTTTCTCAATGGTGTTATGGTTATGTCCACAAATACCCTTAATCCTAGGAGACAAATTCTTTAAAAAAATTTAAAAAAAGGAACAAAGGATCAAAGTGGCTGAAACTTACTTTTCAATAACTTAGCAAAAATAAAAGAAAAAGATACAGATACTTAAAAAGATAAATAAAATATGTGTATAGCATGCTAATAATTGTTTAATACATACTAAGGACACATTAAATAATATATAGATGTCTATTGTACTAGTTCCTCATTTTTGTAGGATTTTTTTTCATATAAAATTTCAACAGCTAAAAAGCAGGTGCAAGATTTATATTAGCAAATTCAATAGGTAGTCCTTGTTTAGATTTACTTTTGAACAAACCAATAATAAATAAGTAATTTTTGAGGCCAATGATGAATTTGAACTTTGAGAGAATATCAGAGAATATAAAGTGATTATTTTAATTTTGTTAATTTTTATAGGGATATTTTGAAAATAATATTTAGTTTCCAAATATTACATTATGATCATTTCTTGATGATCTTTTGAAGTAGGGTGATGGATACTTGGTTCTTCATGCTTGTATCTTCTTTCCTAAATGTTGGAAAGTGCTTTTTAAAAAATTTTCAAAGATGCTTCCTCAGAAGCCTTAAATAATTTCTATGACCCACATGAACTAAGAATTTTTTAATGATTGTCAAAAGCGTAAAACTAGTAGACAACGTTTCCAAATATGTTTGACAAGATAACTAAAGCACTCCCTACTTTCCTCCATTTGTTTCCAAATTATTCTACTAACATAAAGAAAGAAATTCAATGACCCCTGAGTAAAAGCTAGCTACCACTCTCCATCCCAGTAACCACCAGTGAGCTTTAGCCTCAAACCATAGGCCAAGTTTCTTCTTTTTTTGTTGAAACTATGCATTTTATTTTTTTGTTTGTTTGTTTTTCGAATCGTTTTATTAGGGGCTCATACAACTCTCATCACAATCCATACATACATCAATTGTGTAAAACACATTTGTACCCAAGTTTCTTATAGAGTTGGAATCTTAGGACATCAGTATGTAAAATAGCCTTCCTTCCATGGATTTTGGTTGAGTTATAGTCATTTAATATGACCCTTTTTGCCATAATTCCTTATATGCTATATTATAATTCTGTACTCTGTACACTTGTGGCTATAGTCCCATTTGGAGGACATCCTCTACTACACTCATGGACAGAAATAGGTCAGAATTAACACCTGACCTTAGTAGAGGTTATGAGCCAAGCCACACCCTTTATTTCATTGGAAACAACTTTTACTTTACATAAGTAAAGTGTGACTTAAGACACCATCCTTTGTGGGGAGTTTCAATTGATTCTAACATACATTAGCTCATCAGGGAAGCCATACTCTTATTTCCCGACTGAGCTTTGGTAGAAACAAGAAAATCAGCTGTGCCTTTGGACCCTAGATTTGGTTCATCTATGCTTGACTTTCAGACTTGGGACTGAACAGCATGCACTACCACATGAGAAATTTCCCCAAAGTTCTGTGAGCTTCTGGGGCATATTGCAGCAAATTGCAGATCTCTGAGATGCGATGGAATATGCTCAATGGAGAAGTGAAGGAGGAATGGGGCAGAATAGAATCTTGGAAGAGTTTGGCAATTGAGACTCCTTTAATCTCCAATTCTGCGGAATAGCCTGGTATTAATTCTTGTTAAAGAATTTATTACGACATCAATCTTCTTCCTTTCATTTCCTTTCTTCATAATTTTAATTATGGTCGAGAAGTGGTGATTTTCCAAAGTAAATGAATCTTATGATATTATACAAGAATAACACAGTTTATTTTCACTCATCTAAAGAATATAGAAAAAATTGAGAAAGAAAATGTAGAATAGTGCCATTCTTTTTTTCTCAGTAGGTTGCTACAGGGTTAGAAATTTATGTGCAGAAAACTTAAATTTTGCTATTGATTACAATGACGAGATACTGCTTATTCTGTATCTATATATGGGGGTAAGTCAATAAGTATTGCTGCTCAGGTTCAACTTGGCAAATGCATGGTTTTAAAACTTATTTAAAGTTGGTTTCTAAGACCAATGGGTGACAGAAGACAAGTTCTCCCTACAGTACAATTTTCTTAGTTTCTTTAGGGTACCTTCAGAAAAGATTCAATAAAAAATAGTGGCTTCTAAGGGAATATTCTGGGCTCCTACATGCCAGTCAGGAATGTTAATTCAGAAAGCTATGGTGACTGATTTGAGGATTAACTAGAGGTAATCTTGATGGAATTTCCTGAAAGATTCAGGATGATCATGGGGGCTAAAGAAGTTTCAAGAAAACTGAAAACTATATGGGTAAGAAAAAATCAGGACAATGCACATGCTCATTCTTTGAATGCTGAAAGGCTGTCCTATGAGAATTTTCTAAGGAAACTTTACCCCAAACACACCACAGCCCCAATGTTGCCCTTGAAAGTTTCTTTTTGTACCCAGACCAAAGAACATGATTTGAGTGCTCCAAGGATGTCTAAAGTACATTTTTTACTTGGTATACCTAAAAGAGTATAGGATTCTTGTAAGAAATGTTAGAGAGATGAAATCACCACCTTCAAAAGTGTGTAGCATTAGATGGAGGATATGTCCAAAAACAATAGTTTCCCATTTTGATATTTTATTATATGTGGCATCTAAATGTTTCAATAATATTTAGTAATGCATTTCAATGTATCTTCATGTGTATATATATGAATATACATATGTTGTTAAGTCTCCTCCAGTAGATTTGACTCATAGTAACCCCATATGACAAAGTAGAACTACCCCAGAGAGCTTTCTTGTCATCATACTTATCAAAGAAATGTGCCAGCTTTTCTCCAGATGAGCCTTTAGAGTTTTCAACACCAGGGATCGCTGGCTTTCTCTATAGATAGGCAGATAGATAGATGATAGATAGATAGATAGATAGATAGATAGATAGATAGATAGATAGATAGATAGACAGATAGATGAGTTAGCTATAGAAATGTATATGGAGATATAGATATGTGTGCATATGTAATGTGTGTTAGAAATAAATTCAAATAAAAAAGATCACTTTTATTTGCATATTCATTTTTACTGGTAGATGAAATTAAGTCAATTCAAACTCACAGTAACTCTATGTACAACAGAAAAGAAAGCCCTGTCCATCCCTACAGCATCATTGTCGTGTTTGAGCCCATTGTTGCAGCAATTGTCAGTCCATATCCTTGAGAATCTTTGTCTTTTTGACCCTCTTGACCCTTTATTTTTCCAAGCATGCGGTCCTTCTCCAGGGTTTGGCCAAGTATATGAGACAAAGTTTCACCAACCTCACATCAAAGGAACATTCTGACTGTGATTCTCATAACACAGATTTGTTCATTCTTCTGGCCATCCATTACATATTCAATGTCCTTTGCCAAGCGCATCAATTCTTCAGTCTTCCTGATTCATTGTCTAGCTTTCCCATGAATGTATGTAATTGGAAATGCCATGTTTGACTCAGGTTCACCTTAGTCTTCAAAGTGACATATTGCTTTTTTTTCCTTGAAGAAAACTTTTGCAGCATATTTACCTAATATGATACTTCTGATTTCTTTACTGTGGCTCCCATGAGAGCTGACTGTGGATCCAAGTAAAATACGTTTTGACAAATCCAATCTTTTTTCCATTTGTCACAATGGTGTTTATTGATCCTGTTGTAAGGATTTGTTCTCTTATTTTAAAAATAATTTTATTGGCTTATAATTCACACTTCATGCAATTAAATAGTTCTATCACATTTAGAAGAGTTGTGCAATCACTACAGTCAATGTCAGAACATGTTACTCTCTCTTGTAGTCATTGTTGTTAGCTCCCCATTTCCTCCCAGTCTTTCCTACTATGCCCCTAGGCAATTATTCATCCACTTAGCATTTCTATACATTTAACTATCTTGGATTTCATATATAGAGAGTCATATATATAAGAAACAGAAACAATAGCAATAATAAAAAGACAAAAAGCAGAGAAAAACCTCTATCTAGCAGAAAATATGAAACACTGGAACAAATTCAAAGTGAGTGAAGATTAGAAAATTAGAAATGGCCGTTAAGTTGCAACCACAAAAGAAACTTCTCAGCAAACTCCTTGGGAGGGAGTCTTTGCTTCTTGAACCCAGATGCTCAACCTGAAAGCTAAGTGTACTATCTTTATTTCTCACTCATCCATTCATTCACTCACTTCATTCATTCATTTCCTCTTTCTTTCTTGGTGAAATGGGACAGCAACAGCACAGGCTGAAATTTTCTGACTCTGCTCCACCAACAATCGTGGCCTGAGCAGATTCAATGTCTTTTGCTTCCCTCCTTATCAGCAACAGATTTGTCTTAAATCCAATCCAAACCCACCCAGCTATGTCCCACAATTTGCTGGCCTCCCTCAACAACAGCGTGAAGGACAGGCTTTGTGGGCAGTTTGATCAAGACTTCCTCCCATTCTAAGTATAACATTTTGCCATTTTATTAAATTCTCTGTTTTCCTTCACTTCCTTTCCCTTGGAGCTTTTTCCTTTGTTACCAGAGCTTCAGGGTCTTGCCTTCCCCAAATAAATATTTACTATGAGAAGCACTTAATGGGTTTTTCTAGCAGAGAAAATTTTATTGAGAGTCTTTCAGGAGAGAGAGAGGTGGTCCAACCAGCAGCCTACTGGTTCCCCCTAGCGCTCCCCACTGGACCTGGAACTGGCTTTAACATTTTTTGCTGGACAGAGAGGATGAGGACTTCCACTGAGACAGTATGGGTTTCTGGGGTACATAAGCCCAAGATATTGTACAACTTTTGTGCATATTCAGTCCCAATCTCCACCTTTGCTCCCATGCCTTATTACATTCCCCCAGAGAGATTTTATAAACATAATCATTTATGGGATCAGGGATGGCGTTCTCTCCTTTTGTAGCTGTTTCCTTCTTATAGCGATGTAGTTTATCACCACCCTGCCTATCTGAGTAGAAGTCTTTCAATTCTTTCTCTATTAAATGGGAGCAAGCTCTTTCAGGTGGAGATTATAGACCGGAGACTGTGAGTCATTCATAAGTACTTGTCAGAAATCTAGACTGAGTCTGTTCTTTCACAAAAGTCCACTAACAGCCACACACAAAGGTTGTCCTAAGGGAAATTCTTAATTATAATGAGACAAAAGAAAAGAAAGGTGAGACATTGATTCTCATCCATTAATGCTACTTCTGTATAAGAACAATACTAAAAGCACAAATTATTCTGTTTCTCTCTCTTCTACTTCATTCTTTAAATTTCTTTTAGTTTTATTACAGAAGTAGTCAAGAAGGGGTTGGTTGGTCTAAGAGGCTGAGATGAAGAGACAAAGAAAATTTTTAACTTTTTCCGACATGGTCTAGCTTTGAAGACACTTTTAGGCCATGTCTTCTTAATTTGTGTGTGTTCGTGTGCACGTATGTCTGTGTGAGTGTTTAACACTTTCTATAAGCACACTTCTCTCTACTTTTTACAGGATTTGTTCTGGACACTCAGATATTTTAGTGGTTAGAAATATGTGTGCAGATAATACAGATGGCTTTTGGACTGATTCTAGGCATAGAATGAAAGCAGGCCTATGTATGTAGATGGTGACTTCCTGCAGAACAAGTGCTGTTCGCTTCTGGGACTGATGCATATATTCTTATTAATCAGAGGTTGAAGATAGCACACTGATAATTAACTTGGACTTTGGTTGGAATTAAGGTGGTGACTGTAGCAGACTCTCTAAAACCCACAGTGCTTGTATTCCACTGAACACCATCCTATCTATCTTCACCAGGAAAGTTCATAGCACTGATCAGAGCTTATGTTCATCACCTTGGTCCAAGCCATTTTTTCCTCTACTACATGTGACGCAGAAGTGAAAGATAATCCTATGATAGGTATGTAGATAGAATTATTACTATCCCATGTAAAGTTAACTTACCTCATGTGCCTATTCTTGATTTTAACTACTCAAATAAATCTGGTGTCTGTAGGATGATTATAGTGTGCAACTATATGGCCCATTGTCTAAACCTGTGTATGTCTCCTTCTATTATCCATATACTATCTATCTACCTATGTGCCACAAGGAGTATTGACTACTATACAGAGTCTAATTTTCTGGGCTAGTTCAAAGGTGCTGTCATTTGGCACAGTAGGGCAATGGAGTTTAAGCATTGCTGCTGTGTCCAATCTCTCATAGAAAATGAGAGAAAAATTAAAGACTGATTTAACTATGATATAACTAGGGATTAAAGTTCTTAAAAATGACCAACCCCAACTTAAGTGTTGGACTGAGGTTTCTTTCTTATTATCAATTTACATCATGCTGCAGTTTCAAATTTTGTTATAACTCCTTGACACCATTCACTTAAATTTTAAGAAAAGGCTTATTATAGTAAGTACTACAAAACATCTACTTACCCTGAAAGGTAATTGAGGATATTGTTTTGGCAACTGTGTGCCACACAAGTAATCATTCAACAAGCTCTAAATGAAATAGGTACTACCTGTCTCAAAGACAAGGTACTACCAGATGTAAAGGATCCTGGTAGTGAAGTTGTTACACTTTAGGCTGTGATCCACATGGTGGGCAGTTCAAAACCACCAGCTATTCCTAGTGAGAACGTCTGGACTTTCTCCTTCAGTAAAGAGAGGTGGTCCTACCAGCAGCATACTGGTTCCCCCTAGTGCTCTCCACTGGGTCTGGAACTGGCTTTAACAATTTTTGCTGGACAGAGAGGATGAGGACTTCCACTGAGACAGTAAGGGTTTCTGGGGTATATAAGCTCAAGATATTGTACAATTTTTGCCCATATTCAGTCTTGGAAACCCACCGGGGTCGCTCTTTGTTCCGCATTGTCTCAATGGCAATGAATTTGTTGGTTTACTAGAGGTAGTCAAATTGCTAAAGGGGAGTCCATAATTTAACTTAATACTTTTACAAGAAGTAAAATATTGCAAAAGTTTAAAGCGGGAGGCAGAATCAAATGACAGTTAAAGCAGGTTTTTTTGTGTGGCAGATTTAACATTGCATTAGATTGCCAATGCTTGCTTTGTATTTTGACGGTTCAACCGAAGCATTCCGAATCCAATCATCCATCTCCCTGAAAAGCAAAAGATAACTAGACAGATAATACATAATTTATATCGAAAGACATAACAAGCAACAAATGTGGAGATAATTCATTGTACTTACAGGTGAGTCACCCATCAGACGTGAGGGTGACTGATAGTTTATTCAAGAAGGTTCATAGTTTCCAGGTTCCATCCCCTCGCTGGTTTGGCCACTAAATCAGGTAATTAGTCTTTTTTAGGTGAGAAAATTGTACCTCAGGTTTTATGCCCAGTAATTCTGCAGCATTTAGATCTCTTTTTGCACTTATCCACTAAGGTAAACATAACCTGCAGGACTAGGGAATAAGAGGATAAGAATTATAACAACAGGTATAATAACAGATAGCAAATGTATGATAGATCTGACGGTCTGAATATCTGAATACCTGAATATCTGTCAGCTCAATCTGACAGTAATTCGGTAACCTTGGAAACAACAGAAATCTAAAGAATTGAGTGTCTTTAGAGATTTTTAGAATACTGTATTCTTGTTTCTGCCCATAGTAGGTATTTAGCTTTCAATGAAGTATTTCAGCTGCTAATTTATAAGGAGCCGGTTTGATGAGGCACAGGCAAAGTTCTATTATACCTCATTCTTGGGGGCCGACATTCTCTGTTTTCTTAAAACTAAAACAATAATAGAGATGTGTAGGTTCTAAACTTGTTGCCAACCCTTGTAAACATTTTTATGTGAGGGGTGAGATTTATAAACTTATCTCTTAATAACCTTTTTGTTTACTGTAGGGTTCTTAAGATCCAGAGAAGTAGGTTTTTTTGTTTTTGTTTTTGTTTTTTTACTACAATATAGCATTTATTGGCATTAAAAAGGTTTTTTACATCAAAGGTAGGCATTACTTTTTAAAACATCTAAAATTTCTAATAGTATATCAGACTTAAAGATAGACCTTTTCTAAATATTTATATTGTTTTTCTTGTTGCTATTATTTTTGTAATCACTTTATTGGGGGCTCCAACTCTTATTCACAATCCATACATACATCCACTATGTATGTATAGATTTTGTACATTTGTTTCCCTCATCATTCTCAAAACATTTGCTTTCTACTTGAGCCCTTGGTATCAGCTCCTCATTTTCCCCTCCCTCCCCGCTGCCCCCTCCCCCATGAACCTTAATAATTTATAAATTATTATTATTTTGTCATATCTTATACTGTCCGACGTCTCCCTTCACCCACTTTTCTGCTGTCCGTTCCCCAGGGAGGAGGTTATATGTAGATCCTTGTAATCTGTTCCCCCTTTCTCCCTCACAGCCCCTTGTAACTTTTAAAAATGCAATCTGGTTCGAAAGCGCTTTAGTCAATGTTGGCTAGTTTTCCATTAAAATGTAGACTACTATTATCAGACCAAATTTTCACACCGCTTCACCTATTCCAAAGTATAACCGTTTTTCTTTAGTGTCCGAGGATTAAATTTTCCTCCATTTTAAAGAATGCATCCCAGAGGGCTGTCTGGAGGTATTAACCTTTGGTTTCCCATCTGAAAAAGAACAGAGGAGAGACATTTAAAGTGTCATCTTGTCTCTTCACCGTGTGATAAAACCTATTTGGGAAAGAACACCCCCTTTCCAAACTTGGCTTTCAGAATTAAGCAGCATTGACTGGGTAGCCTCATCTCCAACTCTCGGGAAACTAATACTTCTTCACTGGAGCTAAAACCCTTAGATCTGTATCTATGACTAAATTCTCTTGAGGCATGGGGATTAGCAAAGGTAGATGGCAGGTAAAAAAAAAGACTCGTAATTTCTGGGTGAGCTAGTTAAGGTTTATTGTGCCAATCTGTCCAATATAAAAATGTGGGATTAATTGAAGGGCAGAGAGAGAAATGGCTTGGTAAACCCCATCTTTCTGGTTCTCTGGTCTCTTGTTCTCTGATGGTAGGACCAGTTTGTGAATGCCTTAGCTGGCAAGGCTCCCTTCCTGTGAGACAACCCTAAGGAGAAGCCACATGGACTTACCCTGATGCAGCCTTGGGTGCTGGTGAAGCCGTGTGGAGACCTCTTCCAGGGCTGAGATGCTTACACTGCCACTGGATTAAAAGACTTTCTACCCACTGGCCTGTGATCCTCCTACATTTGGCATCAGTGTGTGTGTGTGTGTGTGTGTGTGTGTGTGTGTGTGTGTGTGTGTGTTGTGAGTTTGAGGACGACTTTTTAGATCAGTGTCAGACATATGGGCTAAGTTAGACTTATGGGCTTGGACTGGACTGGGTTGGGATGCTTTCTGAATGTACACACTTACCATATATATAAAACTCTCTTATACATATATGAGTTTCTGTGGATTTGTTTCTCTAGTTTACCCAGACTAGCACACTGGGATTTACAATAAGTGCCAATCTAGTAAAGACACTCATTTGAGGGTTGGAGAATCGGCTAAAACTCATTAAGTGAGACTGCATCCTGGCTTTATTTGTTTCAAGCTTGTGGAATAAAATGGCCTGAGATGTAATTCCACATTCTTTGTAGCAGCATTTTGCCACTACATCAAGTCAATTCTGGCTCATAGCAACACCATTGGACAAAGTAGACCTGCAAATGCTCATGAGGACAGAAACTCTTCTCTTTTTTCCTTGCATGGCTAGTGGTCTGTAACTGCTGGCTCTTCAGAGAGCAAGCATGTAAAACATCAGGGCTTCCTGCTAGTGTTTTGAAGATATAGGCACCCTAATGGTTGGTTTTCTACAGTGTTCTGGGGATAACAATTTTACCCAGAACTGAATAGATTAAATTACGGTAAGCTCCATCTTCAGCAGTTACTCACATACAGAAATAAGCCTTAAATTGCCCACATTATTCCCACATAAAGAACTTAAAGAAACGTGGTCTATTTAATGACTATGTTCTATATCTGAAAATTTGGATTAGCTGTAACTCATGTGCCCAGTATCCTTTCACAGTTCTAGAAATCTTGATTTAATCTGCTGGTTGTCAACTTTTTACAAGTTCATTTCTGCAGAAAAAAAATTAAACATCTTAGCAGAGGTCCACAAAGCAAAGGTTTATCTGTAGGTAACTAAGTGTAATATAGCTAAAGTTAAGTAATAATAGAATATATACATAAGTACATATATATTGAAAGACATAATGGAAAATTCATAACCTAATGCAAACCTGAATAAGGTTCATTAAAATCAGAAGAAACATAAGACCAAAAGGAAATATAATATACAGTGCTTAAAAGTTTCAGATAGGTGATCTAACTTAACTTATTAAGCCTTATGCTTCTCAGTTGGAATGATCTACTCAATGTTTTCTCAGATTACTAGCCTAATGTACTTAATATGATAAGCTTAAACTGACTTAAGCTTAATCATTGACTGAAATTGATTGTCATTATAAACTAGCCATGGTTTAGAGCTTTGAGTTTCAATAAAAAACTAAACCTGCTGCCATCAATCAATGACCAAATTACTATGACCCTACAGGACTACCCTCATGAGTTTGTAGATTGCAGCTTCTCACTGAGCAGCTGGTAACCCTGCAATTAATATAATGTTTAACCACTGTGCCACTTGGGCTGTTCTGAACAAAGAGATTCTTTCTACTTTGAGCAGAGTTTGGAGTCAAATGCAAAGAAGAGTTATCTTATGCTAACTAATCTCTGGCCAGCAAAGCCTCTTGAGGTGAAAATGGACATTTTCTGAGAATCTACTGAATTCTATCTAGTGTTTTAAAAAGCTTTGAAAAACTTTCACTGTTTTAAACAGCTCTAATAGTAACACTTTAAGCATAAAAATGAACATATTATTTAGAAGGTACATTATAGACTTATTTTCTTTTAATTATAGTAAATCATTGTACTGGGGGCTCTTACAGTTCTTATAACTATCCATACATCCATTGTGTCAAGGACATTTGTATATATTTTGCCATAATCCTTTTCAAAACCTTTTCTTTCTACTTCATCCTTTGGTATTGGCACCTCTTTCCCCCGTCCTTCCCCCACCCTCCCACCATCATGAAACCTTGATAAATTATAAATTATTATTATTTTCATAGTTTACACCATCCTTTGTCTCCCTTTACCTATGTTTCTGTTGCTTGTCTCCCTTGGGGGCGAGTGTTATATGTCGATCATTATGATCAGTTCCCCTTTCTCTCCCCCACCATTCCCCTTATCTCATGGTATCACTACTCCCATTGTTTTTCCTGAGGGGTTCATCTGCTCTGGATTCCATGTGTTGAGAGCTCTTATCTGTACCAGTGTACATGCTCAGGTCTAGCGGACTTGCAAGATAGAACTGGGGTCATGATAGTAGGGAGGGGAGAGCATTAAGGAACTAGAGGAATGTTGTATGTTTCCAAAGTGCTATACTGCACCCTGGCTGGCTCATCCCTTCCTTGTGACCCTTCTGTGAGGGGATGTCTGATTGTCTACAGATGGGCTTTGAGTCACCACTCCACCTCCCCCTAATTAGCATCGATATGATTACTTGTTTGGGGCCTGATATCTGATCCTGTTGACACCTCCTGAACACACTTGCTAGTGTGCTTCTTCATGTGGGCTTTGTTGCTTCCCAGCTAGATAGCTGCTTGTTTATCTTCAAGCCTTTAAGACTCCAGACACTATCTCTTATAATGGTCAGACACCATCAACTTTCTTCACCACATTTTCTTATGCAACCATTTTGACTTCAACAATCTTGTTGGGAATGTGAGCATCACAGAATGCTGGGCAATTAGAAGAAAATGTTCTTATGTTGAGGGAGTGCTAGAGTAGAGGCCCAGTGTCCATCTGCTCCCTTAATAATTTACATATAAATAAACTGTATATACCTCTGTATGACCCGATTTTTGCAGCACATTTTTAATACAGTTTTGTGGTAAAATTAGGTGCCTCGGCTGATATTCGGGTCGGCTTATACTCAAGTAAACATGGTATGTACATACACCTATATCCCTATCATTACATATAAATATATTTACATATGTATGTGCCTGTGTTTCTGCCTCTATAAATATCCTTTATTTTCTAGTTCTTACCTCTATTTCCTTTTCCTTTTCCTTTCCTCCATCATGTCCAACCATCATGTTTGACATTTGTTTGGCACTCAGTAATTCCTCTCAGCTCCATTGCACCTGACCAAACCCCACCAGGCATTCTATGCCCTCCTCGTAATTGATTTTAGATCACATGTTTTTCCCTTGCCCCTGGGTTTGTTGACTTCCCTGTTCTTTTCCCCCACTTCCCCCTCTCCTATGCCCCCTCAGAATCAACAGTCACATTGTTTTCTCCTTGGGATTGTTTATCCTGCCTATCTTATATATATAGACATGGAGTGGGGGAGAAGAAGCAAAAGCCTTTAGATAGTTCCAGGTCTGTCTGATGACCCTTGTGAATTTTTTTTCAGTCGAGTCTAATGAGGAGCTTATCCCTGCCCACAAAGTCTATTTGGGGATTCCTCGCGGACTTCATTGCTTTGCTCCCTTTGCTGTTCGATTGCACTCCCTTAGTATTTCACTCGAATGTGAGTTTGGGGCCACACTCGGCACAATTCCTGCACTGTCTACACTGTTGTCCCCCATAGTGCTATGGGTCAGTGAGGGGGACTCCATGTCTCTTGTGGGGATGGCCCCATGGTCCCCTCTGTGCATTGGGTACTTCAAGTAGGAATATAGAGCTCAGGGCTTGGTGAGACAAGTTGCAGTCCACTAACTCTCTCTCTCTCCCCCCCTCCCTTTTAGTTTGCTCCCCTGTGTTATGAGCAGACCCGTCCCTTTCCCTGGGCTGTATATTCAGTGTTATCCTCTGTAGTGCATTTTTCTGGGGAGGGGTGTCCACGTACCTAGGACTGGGGCCAGCCCCACAGATCTCTCTGTTAGTTAATTGCCTTCATGACAGTATGCTGCCTTC
>NW_022103940.1:2923416-2931292 GCF_000313985.2 Echinops telfairi | reverse complement strand
TGGGTTAGTTCCCCCCACCCCCACGTCAGGTTTTTGTTTGGTTGGTTTTCCTTTTCCTCTCCTTTTTAATTGGCTGCTATAGGTATCACTGGGTTGGGTCTAACCCATGCCAGAGTGTCTGGACCACACCCTGGGAATTTATGCATTTCATAGCTTTTCCCCTATGCCATTTGTGCTTTTTAAGCTTACCTCAATGGCCTCAATATTGTACTTCTCCTTTTGTGCTTGTCTTACTTCACATAGCATAATTTCCTCCACCTCTTCCCATGCAACGATATGGTTCATGCATTCTTCACTGCTTCTTAGGGATGTGTAGTACTGCATTGTATGTATGTACCAGAGATTTTTATTCCATTTGCCATTGCTGGAAATGTGGGTTCTTTCCAACTCCTTGCGATTGTGAACTCCACTGCAATGAACATTGGAGCATAGATATCTGGCCGTGGTTTCTTTCTTTCCTCTTCTGGGTATATATATGCCAATAGGGGGATTGCTGGGTCATATGACAGCTCGGTTTCCATTTGTTTTAGGTATCGCCAAATCAGTTCCCATAGTGGCTGTACAATCCTACATGTCCACCACACTCCCACACTGCTTTGACCATTGTGGTGGTATAACAGGTGCTAAAGTCAGATAAAGCAAGCCCTCAACTTTCTCCTTCTTGAAGAGCTTTCCATTAATTCTGGGCTTCTTCCCACTCCATATGAACTTGTTAGTCAGTTTTTCCAATTCTTTGATTAAGGATGTTGGTAATTGTATTGGGATAGCATTAAACTTATAGAGTGCTTTGGGCAGAACTGACATCTTTACTATATTGTCTTCTGATTCATGAGCATGGGACATTCCTCCATTTGTGGAGGTCACTCTTGGTTTCTTGTGATAGTGTTCTGTAGTTTTCCTTGTACAAATATTTTGTTTTTGTTTTGGGGTTAGGTATATTCACAGATATTTCAATTTGTGCTTGGCTATTGTGAAGACATTTTTGATCTCTTCTTCCATGGTCTCATGTGATGTGCATAGCAGTCTGATAGACTTCTCCTTGTTGTTCTTATATCATGATATTCATTTCTATCACTTCCAGCATTTCCTCTGTGAAGCTTTTGGGGTTTTCCATATGCAAATTCATATCATTTGCAAATAGTAATAGTTTCATCTCTTCTTTCCCCAAACTTTTCATGCCTTTTCTTTGCCTTATGTTGTTAACTAAGAACTCCAGTACGATGTTAAATAAAAGTAGGGCCAAGGGGCATCCTTGTATGTTCAGTGGCATTGTTTAACTCTTTTCACCATTGCCTACCATGTTGGCTGTTGGTTTTTCAAACAAAATTTGTATTATATTGAAGAATTTTCTTTGCATTCCTATCTTTTTGAGTGTCTTAAACAGGAATAAGTGATGGATATTGTTGAATGCTTTTTCTGCATCTATTGATATTATCATGTGATTCTCTTTTTTCATGCCAATGTGACAAATAATACTGATGAACTTTATGTTCAACAATCCCTAGAATGAATCCCACTTGGCAATGAAGAATTATTCATTTTAAGTACTTTTGTATTCTTTTGGCCAGTATTTTGTTAAGGATTTTTGCATCGATGTTCATTGGAGATATTGTTCTGTTATCCTTGATTCTTGTGGGATCCTTCCCCACTTTGGGTATCAGTATTTTATTAGATACATGGAAAGAATTTGGATGTTTGCCATCTTTTTCTGTGCTCTGGAAAAATCTGTGTAGGATTGTTGTCAGTTCTTCCCTGAATGGTTGGTAGAATTCTCCTTGGAAGCCACCTGGCCCAGGGTTGGTTTTTATTTTTTCTTTCGGTAATCCCTTGATAACCTTGTCTATTGCTTTTATTACTATGGGTCTGTTGAGATTCTTGATGTCCATCTGGGCTAGTCTAGAGAAGGATTGCTTTTCCAAGTATTTGTCTATGTCTTCCAAGTTGATGAAGTTATTGTAATACAGGCATCCACAGTACTATGTAATTAGCCTTTTAATTTCATTAGGGTGGATTGTAATGTCCCCTATTTCATCCCTCATCCTGGCTATTGAAATGTATTCCTTTCTTTCTTTAGTTAGGTTTTCCAATAGTCTGTCAATTATGTTAATCCTTTCAAAGAACCAACTTTTAGCTGCATTTATTTTTTTCTTTGTTCTCTTGTTTTCCCTCTTGTATCTCAGTCCTGATTTTTATTATTTCTTTTCTTTTGCTCTTGGTAGGATTATCCTGTTGACTCTGCCCTAATTCCTGAATGTTTTGTGCCAGCCTATTAATCTGAAATCTCTCCTATTTTTTTAAGTGATCATGTATTGCTATCAAACATCTTCTCATAATGCGTTTGCTGTGTTCCAAAGGTTTGGGTACACCATATTCTCATTCTCATTGGTTTCTTAAAACTTCTTAATTTCATTTCTGGTCTGGGCCAGTACCCACTCCTTTTGCAATAGGGAGTTATTCATCCTCCAATAGTTTGCCCTTGTTTCTTAATCATCCTTTTGTTGATTTCCAGGCTTATGACATCATGGTCTGAGAGGGAAGTCTGACTGAAATCTATATGCTTGAATTTACACAGGCTTTACATGTGGTCTATCTTCAAACATGTGCCATGCAGACTTGAGAAAAATGTGACCTTTTTGCCTTTGGGTGCAGAGCTCTAAAAATACCTCTCAGATCAAGTCCCCTAATTGTAGCATTTAGTTCTGTAGCTTCCTTGTTGGTCATCTTTCCCTGTGATCTGCATTTCTCAGAGAGTGGTGTATTAAAGTCACCTACTATGATTGTTAAGTTTGTGATTTATGTTTTCATCTTTTGGATCATTTTTGATTGACAAATTTCACGGTTCTCTCATTGGATACGTATATACTTATGATGCTCATGGGTTCTTGATCGACTGTTCCCTTGAACATTATAAAGTGCCACTCTGTAACTCTTTTTATGGCTTGTCCCTTGAGATCAATTTTCTCAGAGATTAGGATTGTAACTCCTGTATTTTTTAATTGGGTTTCTTTTAACATATTCTGTGATTTTTCCTTGTCCAGGAAGATTCTTACTTCTCCATCTATCTTGATAGATAATTTGGCTGGATAGAGTATTCTTGGATTTGTGTTATTTTCTTTTAATTTTTGGAATGTGAGTTAGTTAATTGTGCCAGCCTGGCCGATAATCACATGTGGTGCTGGTTGAAAGGCGGAGGGATAAATGGGTGGTGAAGCCTCGCCTTTCTAGTTCTCGGGTCTCTTGTTTTGTGATGGTTGTATCGGGTGCAGCTGCCTTAGCTGTTCCCTGCTTCAGCTTGCAAGATTGACTTCCTCCAAGACATCCCCAAGGAGAAGCCGCATGGATCTATCCCGATGCAGCCCTGGGTGCTGGAGCAGCCGTGTGGAGACCCTTGCCAGTGCTGAGATGCTTACACGTTCACGGACTCAGCTTTCCTCCTGCAGTCGGCATCATTGCCTCTGTTTTGTGAGGTGGAGGACTTTGTGGACTGATGTTGGGTTAATGGGTTAATGTTGGACTTGTGGGCTTGGGCAGCATTGGGTTGGGATGTTTTCGTGATGCACATTTTCTTTACATAAAACTCTCTCTTATACGTGAGTCGCCGTGGATTTGTTTCTCCAAAGTACCTAGACTATTACAGAATGTGTTACACAAACCTTCTTCATAGTGTCCACTGATAAGTCTGAGCTTATACTTATTTGGGTGCCTCTAGCTGCTCTTGTGATTTTCTCATTTTCCTCAAAGTTGGATAGCTTAATTATTAAAGGTCTTGCTAACTTCTTCTTGGGATTCAGTGTCGCTCATGTCCTTTCAGCTTCCTGAATGGTTGCCTGATTTTTATTCATTAAGATGGGAAAGTTTTCCTATAAGAATTCCTTCTGAATATTTTGCTGTTGACTTCATTGTGTCTTGTCCTGGTAGTCCAATTATTCTAGTGTTGTCTCTGTTCATAGTTTCAGACATTGTTCTCAGGTTTTCTTCAGCTTCTCTGATTATCTTTTATGACTGTCTTCCCTGTTTGTTTGAATCTACCTGGTTATCCTCCAGGTCAGCAGTTCTCAACCTGTAGGTCACGACCCCTTTGGCTGTCAAATGACCCTTTCACAGGGGTCACCTAAGACCATCGGCAAACACATATTTCTGATGGTCTTAGGAACTGAGACACCACTCCTCTATCCATCTCCAGGCAGTTCTTCCCCCATTCAGATGCACCCACATACAAATACCTGGCATGAAGACTGTTACCCATGATGTACATGCTTCAAGACAAAATTTCATTTTTTTGTAATGAAACATAAATATTTCACAATGTATAATTACATATTGTTTTTGTGATTAATCACTGTGCTTTAATTAAGTTCAATTTGTAACAATGAAAATACATCCTGCATATCAGATATTTACATTATGATTCATAACAATAGCAAATTTACAGTTATGAAGAAGCAACGAAAATAATTTCATGTTTGGGGGTCACCACAAAATGAGGAACTGTATTAAAGTGTTGTGGCATTAGGAAAGTTGAGAACCACTGCTCTAGGTCAATCATATCATTCTCTACTTCTAGTGTTTGTGAAGGTTGTGAATTTGCTGCTGGCTTTTGTTACCTTGTCCCTTAACACTTGTATTTCCATTATGTGCATAGCGTTTATCTCCTCTATAATTTCATCCTTTTCCTCTATTGCTTCCTCCATATTCAATATGACTACAAGCAGAATTCTGAAGATTTCTTTCTGTAGCATATCAATGTATACCTTTTCTATGAATGTCAAATTCAGCACATCCTGATAAAACAAGCCCTACAACTTTCTCTTTCTTCTTGAGGAGTTCTCTATTAATTCTGGGCTTCTTCCCTATCTATATGAAGTTGGTAATCAGTTTTTCCAGTTCTTTGAAGAAATATGATGGTATTTGTATAAGGATAGGATTGAACTTTAATAGTGTCTTGGATGGAACTGACATATTTGCTTTATGGAATATATTAAGTATTCTGATCCATGAGCAACTAATTGGAGGAGACCCATACTTATATCTATTCCAAAGAAAGGTGACCCAATAGAATGCTCAAACTGTAGAATGATCATTGATATCACATTCAAATAAAATTTTGCTGAAGATCATTCAATAATGTTTGCAGCAATATATTGACAGGAGCATCCAGAGATTCTAACTGGACTCAGAAGAAGGTGTGGAACATGGATTATCATTGATGTCAGATGGATCTGGGCTCAAAGCAAATACCAGAAAGATGTTACTTGTGTCTTATTTACTATGCAATGGCATTCATTGTGTGGATAAGAACAAACTACTTATAACCTTGAGAAGAATGGGAATTCCAGAACACTTCATTGTGTTCCTTGGGAACTTGCACATGGATTAAGAGGAAGTTGTGCAAACAAAACAAGGGAATACTGCATGGTTTAAAATCTGTAAGGTGGTGCATCCGGATTGTATCCTATCACCATACTGGTTCAATATATATGCTGAGGAAATCATCAGAGAAGCTAGATTACAGGAAGACGAGAGTGGCATCAGGATTGGAGAAAAGCTTCGTAACAATCTCAATTATGCAGATGGCACAACCTTGTTTGCTGAAAGTGAGAAAGAAGTGAAGCACTGGTTGATGAAGATCAAGGGTTGTAACCTTCACTATGGATGACAACTAAATGTAAGGATGTCCAAAATCCTCACAACTGGAGCAATATGTAACATCATGATAAATGGAAAATTTGATATTGTCAAGGATATTGTCTTGTTTGGAGGCACCATCAATTCTCATGGAAGCAACAGTCAAGAGATCAAAAGGCAGTGCATTAGGTAAACCTGCTGTTCAAGACCTCTTTATCATATTAAAAGGCAAGGGTATAACTTGGATGATTAAGGTGATCCTTACTCAAGCCATGGTATTTTCCATTGGCTCATATTCATGTGAACATTGGACATTGAATAAGGAAGACTGAATGCGAATCAATCCCTGGAGGAGTTCATCATGTTTCATAAAGTAGAGGGGCTGCATAAAAGAGAAAAGTCCTCGACAAGATGGATTGACACAGTGTCTGCATTAATGCGTTCAAAAATTGGAATAATTATGAGGATAATGCATGATCAGGCAGTGTTTCTTTCTGTTGTTTATAGTTTCTCTATGCATTGGAATAGACTCCGAGGCAGCTAGCAACAACCATTGCTCTAAAGAATTGCCTCCATAAAATACAGTCAACCTTGGTGTAAAGCTTTCAGGATCTCAATTTTCTGATGTAAGAGAACTATTATTGAAGAAAAATAGCTGAAAATATTGTGTAATAATCATAAAGTGGAATGTACAAATTATTAATGTTGGAATAGTTGCTTTGAGGGAGTACTTGAGTGGAGGCCCAATGTCCTTCTGCTACCTTAATACTAAACCTATAAATTTAGCCATATAGATCTATTTCCCCATCCTCATATAAATATATTTGCATATGTACATGTCTTTATCTAGACCTCTATAAATGCCCTTTGCCTCCCAGCTCTTTCTCTGTTTCCCTTGATTTTCCTCCTGTTCCACTATCATGTTCAGTCCCCACCAGGGTTTCAGCACTTCCTCTTTGTTACATTCCCCTTGATCATGCCCTACCAGGCCTCCCACACCCACCTCACCACCAATTTGGATTGCTTGTTGTTCTCTTGTCCCTGGGTTTGTTAACACTTCTTCCCTTCCCCCACCTTCCCCTCTCCCATGTCCCCCTGGAACTGTTGGTCCCATTGTTTTCTCCTCCAGATTGTTCATCCAGCCTATCCTATCCAGACAGACCTGCGGAGACAATAACATGCACAAAAACAAGACAGAGCAAAACCAAGGAACAATATACAATAAAACAACAACAACAACAACAAACCAATGACAAAAAACAACAACAAAACAAAACACAACAAGAAAGAAGAGCTTGTTGTTAGTTCAAGGATCACTGTCCTTTAGGAGTGTTTTCCAGTCCAGTCTGTTGGGGCACCACGCCCTGCCCCCAAAGTCCACCCTCATCATTCCCTGGGGACCTTGCTGCTCCCCTCCCCTGCTGTTCCTCTGCATTCCCCCAGTGCTTTGCATCAGTGTGGCGAGATCAGATTGGGTGCAATTCCTACATAGCTTCTCTGGTGTTGTCCCCTGCAGGGCCATGAGTCAGTGAGGGGCATCATGCCTCATAGTGGGGCGGGCCATGCGGTCCTCTCTGTGAACTGGCTGCTCTAATTGGGGTCATCATCCTCAAGGCCTGGTGGGCCAGGATGTGCTCCAGTCTCTCCTCCTCCCCCGTCATCTGCTCTTCTGTTCTCTGATCAGATATACGTATCCTTCTCCTGGAGCTGCGGATTTAGTGCCATCCTTTAAATAACTTCTTCTTGGGGGAGGGGCAGGCATCCACTTAGTATTTGGGACTGGGGCCAGCCCCCCAGACCTCTCCACTGCTTCCCTCCTCTGCGTCGGCACGTTGAATTCACACCTTAGAGCACTGGGTTAAAGTCTGGTCCCTCTTTTCCTGTGGAGATATAAACAATACCCTCCCCTTGGGTGGGTTAGCGCCCCATGCACCCGCTACCCATTTCTTCCTTATTTTCATCATTTTTTGTCCCCTTTCCCCACTTCCTTCCCAGTTGTCTACCATGTGCATCCCTGCATTTGATCTGGTCCCTACAATACTACCCGGTCCTCACCCAAAGAATGTTTGTACACAGTAGCTTTTTCCCTATGCCCCTTTTGCATTTTTTTTAACGCTTACCTCAGCGGACTCATGTTGTACTTGTCCTTTTGTGCCTGAATTACTTCACTTAGCATGATTTCCTCCAGCTCTTCCCATGCAGCGATGTGCTTCATACGTTCATCACTGCTTTTTAGCGATATGTAGTACTC
>NW_022103940.1:2912325-2921975 GCF_000313985.2 Echinops telfairi | reverse complement strand
GTGGAGAGGAAATGTTTTGAGAATGATGAGGGCAATGAATGTACAAATGTGCTTTACACAATTGATGTATGTATGGATTGTGATAAGAGTTTTATGAGCCCCTAATAAAATGATTAGGGAAAAAAACAAAGTAGAATAGCTGAACTGAACAGAAGAAATAATGATGTAAAATACCTTAGAAGATTCTAATGGGCAGCTGGAGAAGACAAAGTAAAGTATTATAAAGAAATGTGAAAACACTTGGAGTTAGAAACCTAAAGGGAAGGACGCAATCGATATTTCTTATGCTAAAATAACTGCAGAGAAAATCTAAGCCTCAAGTTGCAAAGCTGAAGAATTGAAAGGCAAAATATTGCATGACAGAGAATGTATATTAAAAAAAGAAGGGAGAAGTACAAAATGTCATTGTACTGAAAAAAATTGGCTGACATCTAAGCATTTCAATAGGCAGCATATGATCATGAGAATGATAGTAAAGGAAGAAATTTGAGTTGCACTGAAAGCATTGCCAAAAAAGGCTACAAGAATTTATGGAATACCAATGAAAATGTTTTAAAAATGGGTACAATGTATGAGATACTTATTTATCTAAACCAATAAATTTTGAAAACTACTATCTGGCAAACAGACTTGAGGAAATACATATTTTTGCCCATTTCAAATATAGGTGATCCAATTGAGTATTAAAACCACCAACATATTATTAATATTACGCATATTTTTCTAAAGATAATTAAGAATAATTGCATCTATATATTGACAGAAAACCGCCAGAAATTTAAGCTCAATTCAGAAGTCAACATGAACCAAGGATATCATTGCTGACACCCCATAAATGACCTGAAAACAGATAACATCAGAAAGGTGTTTTTTTTGCTCCAAACCATTTTGTTGGGATCTAATATAGATATCACACCATTCCATAATTCAATCACATACAGTAGAATTGTAAAACATTATCTTCCTTCTTGAACTCCTTGATATCAGTTCCTCCGCCACCTCACCTCACACTATATTCCTGAGTAACCCTTATTCTAATTGTTATGTCTATAGGTTTGTCAATCCTAGTTTCACTTGTATTTTATTGACTATGCAAAGGTATCCCACTGTGTGTATCATAACAAATTATGAATGACATTTTGAAGAATGGAAATTCCGGAACATATATTGTGCTCATGTGACACGTTTATAGACAAAGAGTGTGTTGTTTGAGCACAAGAAGAAGATGCTACATAGTTTAAAATCGGGAAAGTGTAGGTCAATATTGCTATAAAAATAAACAAGCAAGCAAATGAGTCATCAGGATTGAAGGATGATTCATTAGCAACGCAGTTTGCTGCAAGCAAAGAAGACTTGAAGCCTTCACTGACGACGATCAAAGACTATAACCTTCAGTATGAATTACAACTGTAAGAAAACAAATATCCTCAGCACTGGACTAAATAGCAACATCATAATAAATGAAGAAAATATTGATGCTAACAAAGATTTTATTTTACTTGGATTTTTGGAAATAGTTATCAGTCTTGGTAAAGTAGCAGCTTAGCAAGAGAGAGAGGATCCTCAATCCCTTATCCTAAAGAATCTGAATTATGACAGGAGATGAGCATATGGTAACAAACAATATAAAAAGTAATTACAAGATGAAAGGAACTATGCTAGATGGGCATATACTGTACCATAGAACACAGAAGGAGTAACTGATTTGTCTCTATTCCACAAAAGTGTGGACAAATAACATGAGGATGATAGAGAACCATTAGTTGGAAGGCATAAGGCACTATGGAAAGAACTTTGACAAAGAAGACAATTCCAGGTAGAGGAAATAGCACAAGTTGAGACACAGAATGAAGAAGGACACGAAAGGGGGAATTGATCACAGAGAGCTACATTTAACCTCCTCTCTGGGGGATGGGCAACAGAGGGGTAGGTGAAGGGAGACGCCAGGCAGTGTAATATAAGATATAATAATAATTTATAAATTTTCAAGAGTGCATGGGGGAGAGGGGCAGAGGAAGGGAGGGATAGGGGGGAAAAAAGGAAAATGAGCTGATTCCGGGAACCCAAGAGGCAAGCGAATTTTGGGAATGATGAGGGCAACAAATGTATAGGTGTGCTCTACACAATTGATCTATGTATTGTGATGAATTTTATGAGCCCCAATAAATTGATTAAAACATAAATAAATAAATAAAATGAATCATTCCACCCCTCAGAAATGTTATTGTGATTATAACGTAGCTGTAGTAGTAATATGACTAGCATTTATTGTGTCAGGCACTCCTCTAAGCACTTTTACATGTAATCCCTCCATACTTTCAGAATATTATTTTCCTCACAATAATTTTTAAAGAATATTCTAATATTTAATGTTTGTTATATATGAGGAAACTAAAAAACTCATATAAGGGGCATGAATGTGATAATTTAGCTACTAAGTGGCAGTACTGAGATTGAAACAGGAAATTTATATTTGAGCAATATAGAAAACTACTGATTTATATTTTCACTGATCAAATATGACATGGAGAAATATTATGCAATGAAAATTAGGATGATGATGACTCAGAAGAAATAATTTCATATGATTTTCAAAGGAAGCCTTTTCATAATCTAGGAGTAAATGTTTATGATAATCTAATATGAATAATAACATTAGTCTATGAATTCACTGAAACAAGGGGCAATGTATGCTTAATCAGTATGTTTGCATTCTATGTCACATGCACAGAAATATTATGTACTGACACATTCTTCAAGAAGTTTTAGTGTTCTAATTGTGTTAGATACATAATAATGGGAAAATTAAATATTGAATGTACTGATCATGAATGAGTACACTGAGATAACAGAAGAGCAATTAGTGGGTGCAATAAAAATCAGAAAAGATAGGGGGTTAAATAGATATGAAATACATAAAGAAGGAATTATATTAAGCAAAGACTCAAAAACAAACAAGAGAGTACATTGTTGACCACTGTGTTTTCTGAAGAAGCCCTAGTGGCACAGTGGTTAAAAGTCATTCAACTTCGAACTGAAATACTATTGGTTCCAACAAATCAGGTGTTGCATGTGAGGAAGATGTCGTTGTCTGTAGTAGCCTTGGAAATCCTATGGGGCAGTTTTCCGATGTCCTGTAAGGTCACTATAGGTTTGAATATTCCTGGAGGCATGATTTTTGTTATTGATTTTTTTGAAGGGGAATGATTTCAGAGCACTGCTTTTATTAATATTTAATTAATATGTCCCCAGATTAAACATATGCTAATACTGAACAAAGTCCAGTATCTGGAGTATACAAAAATTTCAATAATATCGTCGTTCTTTTTAAATCAGCCTTCTGATAAATTGCTAGTACCCTAATACTAAGGAGTCCTGGTGATGCAAACAGTTAAGCACTTGGATGCTAACTGAAATATTGGTGATTCAACCCTCCCAGCAACTCTACAGAAGAAATACCTGGAGATATGTCTGTAAAGATTCCAGCCAAATAAACCCTATTAGAGAGTTAAATTCTATCACATGAGGTCAAAAATTCAGAATCAACCTTATGACACCCCAAAATAGTAAACAAAATATTAGTTTTATAAAATAAAGCATAACCATTGACTTTATGGTACCATTTTTATTAAAATTATATTACATTATAAGATAACCATTTAACTTAATGAAAACAAAAGTTGCACTAGTCACTATTTCTATAAGAAAGAAGGAGGTTTTGAAATTTAGATATAAAATTTATTTATATCAGTTATTCTAATTCATCACATATTATAACTAAGTATAATGAAAATATTAATTTAAAATATGTTTAATAGAAATTTCTTTTGAATGAATATTTCATCAATTGTTAAAATGCTTGTCATTTGTATTGTGTGACATTTGGCTCATACAGTAACCCCATGAGTAAGGACAGGAAAATATTATTTTTACCTCTTGAACCATGAGAAAAAAGGAGAAAGAGAGAGAGATTTACTTAAAATTACAAAAAAATTTAAGGAGGATCTGTAATTTACAATAGATGTTTTTTGACTCAATAAAATATGCATAGACTTATACTTTGCTACATTTAGTAAAGGAGCCCTAGTGGCATAATGAATTGACCTGCTAACTGCAAGGTCAGAAGTTTGAAATTACCAACTGCTCTGCGAAAGATGAGGCTGTGTGTTCCAGTAAAGATTTACAGTCTTAGACACCCAAAGGGACAGTTCTACTCTGTACCTTCAGTAAATTGTTGTTGTTACGTGCCATTGATTCAGTTCCAAACCCTGATGTCATAATGTTGGGCTGTTATCCACAAGGTCAGCAGTCTGAACTTATGAGTTGCTCTACAGTAGCAGTTCTCAACCTGTGGGTCGTGACCCCTTTGGGGGTTGAACGACTCTTTCACAGGGGTCACCCAATTCATAACAGTAGCAAAATTACAGTTATGAAGTAGCAACAAAAGTAATTTTATGGTTGGGTTGTCACCAAAACATGAACTATATTAAAGGGTCGTGACATTAGGAAGGTTGAGAACCACTGCTCTACAGGGCAAAAATGAGGTTTTCTACTTCTGTGCAGTTACAGTCTCCAAAGCCCACAGAGTCAGTTCTCTGTTCTATAGGGTTGGTATGAATTGGAATCGACACAATGACAGTGAATAAACTCTGTGAAATATCTTTGTTAAGGTGAGCTAATTTTTGCAGTTACTAGATCAGTCTATATTGTTGAAAGTCTTCTTCCTTTGGTTGACCCACTGCTTTACCAAGCATAATGTTATTTACGGTTGTTTTTTCTTGGGACTTTTCTCCCCTGATAACATGTTCAAAATATGTTAGAGGAAGTCTCACCATCCTTACTTCTAAGGAGCATTCTGGCTCTATTATTTCAAGATAGGTTTGTTGGTTTTTCTGTCAGTATACTCTATATTCAATATTTTTCACAACCACCACAATTCAAATGCAGCAATTCTTCTTTGGTCTTCCTTATTAATTTTCCATTTCTGTATGCATATAAGGTGATTGAAAATCTGAAGGCTATCGAAATACAATGGCTGCGATATAGGTCACACTTATATTGGCAAAAAATCAAGTGAGTTCACTGGGTAATACTGAACATGGTTCTATGCTCAGTCAGCAGTTAGGTAACATATTTACTTAGACTGTATCCTCTTTGTATTATAACTTGTGGACAGCACTGAACCCTCTGTTATATTGGATGTTCTATCTAAACTCAGATAATCTACATCTTATAGTCACCATTCCGGGCACCAACAGGACAATGAATGGTAATTAGGAATTGTGTATTGTGTTAGTCTGCATCCATAAGCAAAGTCAAATCCGGACAGGCCATTCATAAAGTCAGCAACAATATGTACCAATTCACAAGCTCAAAAATCTCCATCTGGTCAGGTTCTGGTCAACTCAATGTGGGCTGCCTCATTCAGCCTCCACAGGGTGGCCATTGGTCACCTTGCCTTTAGACTATGGGCTCTCACAAATACTCAACAAGCCTAGCTCTCTCATGCTAGGTCATGAACTTTAGACCAGTCAACCCTCTCTTGTCTTCTCTTTTTCCTTTAAACCAAGTCCACAGGTGTCAGTGGCCAAACTCAACCCATCTCTTTATTGCTGCATTTCTCCCACTTCCACTCAACAAGTAGATCCAGGTGGTCACCTAGCAAGCATTTCAGCCTGCTCACAGGCTCCCTTTAACATTCAGTCCTAGAGAGGAGTTTTCTTCATGGTGCCAGATTTTTTCCAGCTTCTGACAAATACTACTGGTTCCTGAGTACTCCAAAGCACTGGATGGGGCATATCTTTTCAAAGCTTACTTTACAGGCATGGCCTAAACCCATCTAAAGATCAAATTTTAATGACTGAAAGCAAGTGGGCTTACAAACTTTCTATTTTCATACTCTCCATATTATCCCCAGAAAACAACCATGTAAACAGTGTGTCTTTGTCTGATCTCTGGCTGGACAAAGAAGAAAATCTACCATGAGGGAGAGTTCAAACAAATATCTATTCTCTATCTTATGATTTGTTTCTCCAGTACCCCACTCCCAAGGTACCATATTGTGTTAGTCTGAGCACTTTAGAGGAACAAATCCACAGAAACGCATGTAAAAGAGAGAGTTTTATATAAAGGTTAAGTGCACATCAAGAAAACATCCCAACCCAGTGCTGCCCAAGCCCACAAGTCCAACATTAACCCATTAACCCGTATGTCCAACACCAACCCACGAAGACCTATTTTTCCTTAATTTATAGTAACACCAACATCTTAAACCTATAATCCTGTGAAGGTTTTTCCTTCACCTATGAAAGTTTGTAATCCAACCACTTCATTCCTTTATCCCCCCAATTTTGAGTATCCAATTTATATACTGCCCACTTACATCAACCCAGTTCTCTGAGAAGACAATCATATTTTTCGACATGAAGAGTCTTTTGCTCTCTGATGGTGAGGCCAGGGTGCAACTGCCTTAGCAGTTCCCAGCTTCACCTTACAAGTCTCACTTCCTGCAAGACAGCCCCAAGAAGAAGCCGCATGGACCTACCCTGATGCAGCCCTGGGTACTGGAGAAGCCATGTGGAGACCCCTGCCAGAGCTGAGATGTTTACTTCACTGACTGGGTTTTCCTCCTGCAGTCGGCATCATTGCATCTGTTTTGTGAGATGGAGGAGGACTTCATGGATTGGTGTCGGACATATGGGTTAATGTTGGACTTGGGGGCTTGAGCAGCACTGGATTGGGATGTTTTCATGATGCGCACTTAACCTTTATATAAAACTATCTCTTATTTATGAGTTTCTGTGGCTTTGTTTCTCTAAAGTACCCAGACTAACACATGTATACAGACATACAAATGTAATAAAAATCCAGATTTTTTTCATGAAAATGTGATAGATAAGAGTAGTATGTTTACATTCTCAGAAAGTTTAAACTAGTTGTTGATTTGAGAAAGTGTGCACTGTTCTGTTTGCCACACAATTCACCTGACAGCCCTTTAGATTCCAAGCTGTCCTTTGCAAGCATTTCAGTTTAGACATTGACTACACAGGGATACCCTTCTTTGAAACACTTCTTTTTGTATTTCACAGTCTCAAATTTCAAAAAGTTTAAAATAAATTATTGATTTTCTCTTGGACAATTATGTGCATTCCTACTCTACCCCAATACGATTGAACTTTTTAACTTTCCACAGTGAAAGCCTAAAATATCCAAAAATAACCTGACACTTCTGTTCACTGGGCTATTTGAGGACCAACATTGATTCCAGGACAATTTCAGGGTCCTGTGTAACTTGAGTGTTTCTAGTTTTAAAATCTGAAAATAAGATTTATTTGTATGTTTCTGTCCAATTCACAGTGTTTCATATGAAATCTTTCTGTTGCTTATGAAAAAAATTTCTACTTTTTAGTGGTTTATAAGGACCTGGAGGAAATAGAAATGTATATTCAGACTTTACGTGGGCTTCTAGAGCAGTGTTAGGGAATCTTTGTATTGCCAAAGGCCATTTGGATATTTATAACATCATTCCCAGCACACATATTTTTCAACATAAAAATTAGCCTGATATATTTGGTCAACCATTTAATCAACTCACCCATAATGTGATGGCTTGCACTGCTTTTATATTTTCTTCTCTGAGGCATGTGATATTAATTGGTATAGAAGAATTTGAGGGCCTTATATGATGCATAAACTGGATGTTCCCCATGTCTCCTCTACAGAAACAAATAACATTGAACAATTGAACAAATAGAACTATTATAACACAAATATCACATCTGTGGCATTATAAATACAGTAGTCAACATTGAACTAGAACATATGAATAAGGTTATGAAAAAATAATGTCTTTTTCTTTTTGGAAAAAATAATGTCTTATAATACTGAAAGAACATCTGTCTGGCAATGACATAAGGTTAGATAACACCCTTGAAATGTCACTTTTTCATTTCCTTGTTAACTTTAAATTCAGTTTTACATTCTTCACCTGTCACCATAAACCATTACATCAGGCTTGAAGTTATTTTATTATTTCAGGTTTTATACATTGCTACAAAAAGAAATAGGGTTTGCGCCAGATTTTGGAATTGTCTTTGGTAAAGAATGATGCATAATATATGGGGAAGGAAGGGGGATTCAAATATAGTTTGTGGAAAATAGAGGTAAAACAGTGGATATTTTCCAAGAGTTTTTTTTCTTATTTTAAATGAAATTGTATGTCAATAAAGACTCCACGTCCACATCAGTTTTACTTTTGCTCCTTTTTACAGCCACTCAGACCATTATTTTGAACTGAGGGGCAACGAATCTAAGGATTTGGGCCTTCACTCTCATGTTTAAATTTTAGTTTTTAAATTTAAATTTTAAAAATATATATTCTATATAGTTGCACAGTCCATCTCAACAAATGAAATCAATATCATAGACCTATATTTTTGTAAACTCCTTCTAAATATAGTTGTTATATTTCTCTCTTACATCCATCCTCACACCCTTTATTATGTCCTATTCCTCCATTGTCCTTGACCCTGTCCGAGCCCCAGCCCGGCCTCCTAATAGTATACAAAGTCATAGTGTTTGTTGCGAAACCCACTTTTCTTTTTCTTATAATAATTGTGCCATAAAATGTTTATCTTCATAAGATTGACTAACTTTTCTAAGCATTAGGTTTTCTAGTTTTGTCCATGTCTTGTGCTTCAGAGAGTTTTCATCGTTTTTTATCTACACATAATATTCCATTGTATGAATGTATCAGATTTTGTTTATCCATTCATCTATAATTGGAGATTTTGGTTGTTTCCATGTTTTGGCTATTATAGAAATTGCTTCAAAAACATAGGTGTGCATATATCTGTCCATTGTGTATTCTTTATTTCTTTAGGGTATATACCCAGTTAGAGGTATTGCAGGATCACAAGGTAATTGTATTTGAATTTGTTTAAGGATGTGCCATACCAATTTTCATAGTAGGTGCACATTAGTCCCATCAGCAATGTATGAGCATTCCAATCTCTCCATATCCTCTCCATTATTTATCACCTTATTTTAAAAATGTTTTTCTATAAGTTTTTGCTTTGTATGAGGTGATATCTCATTTTTGTTTTAATCTGTATTTCTCTTATTGTTAATGAATGTAAATATTTCTCCTGGATATCATCCTTAGTAAATAATCTACTGGATATCATCTTTAGTAAATCATCTATTCATGTCTTGTGCCAATTTTAATTGGGTTATTTTTATTATTAAAATATTGTGGTTCTCTTTTGGTTTCTTTGTTTGAGATGAGCCCATTTGTTGCTAAGGATTCCAAGTACTCAAGTACTTTTTCTCCTGTTTAAAAAATAGCCTCTCAAATTAATATTTAGGTTTGAGGCATAAGGGATCTAGAGGGATTTTTGTTTGTTTGTTTATTTTTATTTAAATCATTTTATTGGGGGATCATACAACTCTTATCAAAATCTATATATACATCCATGTGTCAAGGGCATTTTTACATTTGTTGCCCTCATCATTCTCAAAACATTTGCTTTCCACTTGAGCCCTTGGTATCAGCTCCTCATTTTACCCCCACCTTCCCTATTCCCCCCTCCCTCATGAACCCTTGATAATTTATAAATTATTATTATTTTATCATATCTTACAGTGCCCGA
>NW_022103940.1:2906318-2912015 GCF_000313985.2 Echinops telfairi | reverse complement strand
CATGACCTCTCTGCAAAGGGATGTGCAGTTGCCTACAGATGGGCCTTGGGTCCCCACCCTGCGCTCCCCCTCATTCAGGATAATATGATTTTTTGTTCATTGGTGTTTGATACCTGATCCCATAGACACCTTGTGAACACACAGGCAGGTGTGCTTCTTCCATGTGGGCTTTGTTGCTTCTGGGCTAGATGACCGCTTGTTTACCTTCAAGCCTTTAAGACCCCAGACACTATATCTCTTGATGGCCGGGCACCATCAACCTTCTTCACCACAACTGCTTATGTACACATTTGTCTTCAGCATTGATATGGGGAAGGTGAGCACAGAATGATTATTTTTTGTTCTTTGATGTCTGCTACCTGATCCCTTCAACACCTCATGATCACACAGGCTGATGTGCTTCTTCCATGTGGGCTTTGTTGCTTCTGAGCTAGGTGGCCACTTGTTTACCTTCAAGCCTTTAAGAACCCTGGCACTATATCTTTTGATAGCTGGGCACCATGAGTTTTCTTCACCACACTTGCTTAAGTGCACATATTTATAGCTTTAGTATTAAGGTAGCAGATGGCCACTGGGCCTCCATTCGAGTACTCCTTCAATACAAGAACACTTTGTTCTATTAAATTGACGTTCCATGATGTGCACCTTCCTGACATGATCTCTGAAGACAAATGTGTGCATAAGCAAGTAAGGGATTTTATTTTTAAGAGACATAATACACAGATAGAGATAGATATTATACAACACAATAAAATCAACAACAATATCCTGTTAAGCCCTCCTATTTTTGTCACCTTCATCCCTCTCCTCTCTCTGTTCCCGCCCCATCCTGTGCCTCCTTGTAGTTATCAAAGTTTTATCTGTTAGTATATAAATCATATTTCTTCTTTGTTTTTCCTTTTAACAATGGTGATATCAAATATTTGTCCTTGTAAAATTTACTGAGTTTACTAAGCATAGTGTTCTCTAGTTTTATCCATGTCTTGCAGTGTTATCATTGTTTTTTATTGATGCATAAAATTCAAAAATATGAATGTACCAGAGCTTGTTTATCCATTCCACTACAGTGGGGGATTTGGTTGTTTCTATGTTTTTCTTATTTTGGAAATTGCTGCAATAAACTTAGGAGCACATATGTTGATTTGTGTTGTATTCTTAATTTCTTCAAGGTAGAAAAATATTGTATCCAGTAAAATAATGTAGTTTCTATGAGTTTTAATAATTAGCACTTTAGCTGATGTATCATTACTAAGTATTTTATCTGTAGGTTCTCTGTTAACTACTATGATGAAGTATTTTGATGTGCATAAGTGTTTTGTTTTTATTTTGTCTTATGTACTGTGTATATTTTTCATTATGTAATGTGTTTTACCTTGTATTAGGGTCCTTATATGTGTCCCTGATTTTTCATTGATTGTCTTTATGGTTGTAGGGTTTACATTAGTTGTGAGTCATTGATCCACCTTGAGGTCATTTATGTACACGGTGTAGAAGAATTTCCAGTTCTATTCCAGGACCATTTCATGTAAAGGCAATCTCTTCCCAAGTTAATATATTTTAGTACTTTATCAAAACTTAAGTGTCGTAAGTACTATGTTCTATTTCTGGGTTCTCAATTCTAATCCATTGGTTTTCATATCTACTTTTGTATCAGTACCAGGCTGTTTTGATTACTGTGGCTATGTAATAGTTTTAAAGTATAGAAGTGAAAGGCCTCTTAATTAAAGATTTTAATAGTTTATTTATGTTGGTTTTTTAGTTTTCTATATAAAGTTTGTGATTATTTTTCCCATTCCTTTGAAGAATTTTGGTGGGATTTAAATTTGTATTGTTTTCATTTTGTAATATGCTTTAGGTAATATTGACATTTTCACAATGTTTAATCTGCCTATCCAGGATCATGGTAACTTGTACCATTTTTGTATGTTTATTTTGTTGTCTGGTAGGAGTGTTTTTTTATTTTTCTTTGTATGTCTTTTATTTCTATGATAAGATTTATTCTTAAATATTTTATAATTTGTTTAGCTATTGTATATTGTAGTGTTCTTTCAATATCATTTTCAGTGTAATCATCTTTATTATATAAGAATAGAAGTGATCTCTATATTTTGATCTTCTAGCCTGCTATGTTGCCAACATTTTCAGTTTGTTTCCATCAATTTTTTAAAATGGAATCTTTGAGGTTTTCTATATGTAAGGTTATCACCTATGAATAACAAGAGTTCTATGGCTTCTGTGCCTACATGGATATCTTTAATATCTTTTTGATATCTTATGGCTCTAGTTAAAATATCTAGGACTATATTAAATAAAAATGGTGATGAAAGGCAATCCTGTGTGGTTCCTGTTCAAAGGGGTGTGTCAATTTCTCTCCATAAGAGAGATGTTAACTGTTGATTTCCCATATGTAGCTTTTATTATGTTGAGAAATTTCCCTTTTCTTTCTTTTTTAATCAGGATGGATGCTGAAATTTTGTAAATGCCTTATCTGCATAGATTGAAAACAATCATCTGGTTCTTCTTTATTTTGTTTATGTGGTAAATTACATTGGTTGTATTTTTAATATTAAACTATTATTGCATATTTGGTATGAATCACATTTGGTCATGATACATAATTTTATGCTTTGTTGAATTATCTTGGCTTGGATTTTATTAAAAATTTGGTTTATGAGGGTGTACCCTCCCCCCCCAAAAAACCCAAAACAAACAAACAAAAAAAGCTCTGCTTGACAGAGATTTTGTAGTATGCATTTTCCTGCTAGGCAAACAAAGAACAACTCACTCTGATTTAGTGTGCCCAGTGGCATCACTTGGGAAGGTTCGCTCTGGTCACAGTGAATATTTTTTTGTAAAAACAGTTTCACACGAACCACATTTTTTGTGATGGTCAATGTAAGAGAGCATGCAACTATGAAATTTTGTTTCCTGCTTGGGAAAAATGCTGCATAAACTGTTGTTATGTGGAACACAGCTTACAAGGACAGTGCTATGGGGAAACTCAAGTGTATGAGTGGTTTTCAACAAACCTCATTCTGGACGTCCTTCAACTTCCTGAGTGCACAAAAATGTCAACAAAATCCATGCATTTGTGCTCCAAGACCGAGGATGGATCATTGAAGAGACGCACAAGTTTTCTGGACTATGTTAGAGCTCACTTCTGTGAATTTTAACAGATGATTTGGGAAGGAAAAGATTACTGTGAGATTTGTGCCTTGGGTTCTGACTGACCAGCAAAAAGAACATCCACTGGAAACACGCCATGCTTTGAAAGAACAGCTCCGAAGCAACCCAAACTTTTTTCACAAGGTCATCACTGGTGATGAGGCATGGTGCTATGATTACAACCCCAAAAGCAAACACCAGCCAACCTAGTGGAATATGCCATAATCACTTCACCCCAAAATAGCTCAAGTGAAATCACATATCAAGGTGATGCTCCTTTGGTTTTGGATGTGAGGGAGATAGTGCATTTGGAATTTCTTCCACCAGGTCAGAATGTTAATCAAGCTTTCTATTTAGAGGTTCTGAAAAGATTGAGTAACAGTGTGTGGCAGATGGGGTATTTGCGAAGAGAGTGTACCACTAACGCAGCCATCTCAGTGTGCCAGTTTTTGCAAAAAACAGCATATCTCTCTTGCTTCACACACCTTACTCACCTGACCTCGCTCCACGTGACTTCTTTTTGTTTCTGAAAATAAAAAGGAATAGGAAAGTAAAATGATATGACAACATAGAAGAGGTGAAGAAAAAAATGAGGGATTCTTGTCAGCCATCCAAACAGATGGATTTGTAAACTGTTTCCAAGAATGGAATCACAGATTTGACAAATGTATTAAGTATAATGGAGAGTACTTTGAAGATAATAAGGTTGTTTTGTTAAAAAATTTAAATATATAGCTTTGAAAAATATCTGGTTTTGGGGGGGTACCCCCATGTATATTCATTGGAAATATTGATCTATAATTTTCAATACTGGTGATGCCTTTGCCATGCTTAGGCATCAGAGTTATACTGTTAGGTGCCATCAAGTCTGTTTCCATTGATAATGACCATATGAACAACAGGATAAACAATGCTCAGTTCTGTACCATCCTCACAATTGCTTCTTATGCTTAGGCCCATTGTTGCAGCCACTGTGCAAATCCATCTCCTTGAAGGTCTACCTCTTGTTTGCTGTCCCTCTATCAATTATGATGCCCTTCTCCAGGGATTGGTATTTCCTGACAACACATTCAAAATATATAGGATGAAATCTTGCCATCCTTGCCTCTAAGGAGCACCAGGGTCACATAGCTTGCAAGAAAGCTGTTTGTCCTTTCCACATTCCATGGTACTTTCAATATTATCCAGTACCACAATTCAAAGGCATCGATTCTTCATTGATGAACTTTCACATGAATAAGAGGCAGTGGAAAGTAACATGGCTTGGGTCAGGTGTACTTCCATCTTCAAATAGCATCCTTATTTTCAATAGTCTAAAGAGGGCTTGTGCAGCAGATTTACCTAATGCAAACCGTCTTTTGATCTCTTGACTGCTTCTTCCATGAGTATTGATTGTGCATCGAAGCAAGATAAAATTCTTTACAACTTCAAACTTCTCTCCATTTTGTCATGTTGCTATTTATTGGACCAGTTGTGAGGATTTGGGTTTTCTTTACAGTTAGTCATAATCCAAACTGAAGGCTATAATAATCCTTGATCTTCATCAACAAATACTTCAAGTTCTCCTTACTTTCAACAAGCAACGTTGTGTTATCTGCATATTGAAGGCGATTAATATACCTTCCTCCAATCTTGATGCCTTATTATTCTTTGTATTATCTGGCTTCTCTGATTATTTATTGCTCAGCCTATAGACTAAATAAGTATGATGACAGAATACAGCCCTGTCACACACCTTTTCTTATTTTAAACTGCACAACATTCCTTCGTTCTGTTGGCATACCTGCCTCTTGATCCATGTACAAGTTCTACACGAGTACAAGAAATTGTTCTGCAATTCCCATGTTTTACACAGCTATCAAAAATTTGTTATAAACCACACAGTTAAATGCCATGGCATTGTCAATAAAACACAAGCAAACATCTGAGTTACAGTTGTTTCACAGTTTGGTAGTATATCATCAATTTGTGTATTGTGAATTTATGTAGAATGAATATTAACTTTTCTCTAAATATTAGATAAAATTCCCCAGTGAAGTAATTTCATCCAAGACTTTTTGATGTTGAGCATTTTTGTTTATTCATTTGTTTGTTTGTTTTCCCTCTTTTCTGAAATCTTTTTAAAAAATCACTTTATTGGGAGCTCATGCAACTCATCACAATCGATATATACATCCATTGTGTCAAGCACCTTTGTACATTTGTAGCCCTCATCATTCTCAAAACATTTGCTTTCCACTTGAGCCCCTTGTATCAGCTCCTCATTTTTCCCTCCTTCCCCATTTTCCCCTTCCTCATGAACCCTTGATAATTTAAAAATTATTATTATTTTATCATATCTTACACTGCCCAATTTTTCCCTTCACCCACTTTTTTATTGTCAATCCTCCAGGGAGGACGTTATATGTAGATCCTTGTGTTAGACAGGGTTCTCTAGAGAAATAGAACCAGAATGCTAATAAATTATATATTATTATATAATTTATATATATATATATATATATATATATATATGCACAGATAGATATATAT
>NW_022103940.1:2876928-2906178 GCF_000313985.2 Echinops telfairi | reverse complement strand
TCAGCCAGATGACAGGGTCCGACAGTCTCCAGCTCAAGAGATGTAAATTCCAATGGTGTGGCAAAGCAGGTCTTGTAGGAACCCCAAATTACAGCAACACAGTCCATGGATTAGATGTCCCACAGGTAGTGTAGCTTGCAAATTGAGGCACAGAACAAGCAAGGCTGGTCCGACAATCAACGAGCAAGAGACAAGAAAGGTGAGGCTCCCTGAGCGATTTATCTCTCCGCCCTTCAATTAATCTCACATGTGTTTATCAGCCAGGTTGGCACAATAAACTAACTACCTCAATCCTTGTAATCGGTTCCTCTGTTCTCCCCACCTTCCCTCCACCCCCCTGGTATCGCCACATTCACCACTGGTCCCGAGGGGTTCATCTGTCCTGGATTCCCTGTGCTTCCAGTTCCTATCTGCACCAGTGTACATCCTCTGGTCTAGCCAGGTTTGTAAGGTAGAATTGGGATCATGACAGTGGAGGTGGATGGGTGGGTGGGGAGGAAGTATTTAAGAACTAGATGAAAGTTGTGTGTTTCATCGATGCTACACTGCACCCTGACTGTCTCATCTCCTCCCTGCAACCCCTCTGCAAAGGGATGTGCAGTTGCCTACAGATGGGCCTTCGGTCCCCACCCTGCACTCCCCTTCATTCAGGATGATATGATTTCTTGTTCGTTGGTGCTTGATACCTGATCCCTTCAACACCTCGTGATCACACAGGCAAGTGTGCTTCTTCCATGTGGGCTTTGTTGCTTCTGGGATAGATGACCACTTGTTTGCCTTCAAGCCTTTAAGACCCCATTTCTCTTTAAGACGCTCTATCTCTCGAAGGCCAGGCACCATCAGCCTTCTTTACCACACTTGCTTATGCACACATTTGTCTTCAGCAATCTTGTCGGAAGGTAAGCGTCATGGAATACCAGGTTAATAGAACAATGTGTTCTTGCCTTCAGGGAGTATTTGAATAGAGGCCCAATGTCCATCTGTTACCTTAAATCTAAATCTATAAATATATGCACATAGATCTATTTCCCCATCATCATATATAAATATATTTACATATGGACATGCCTGTATTTAGGCCTCTATATATGCCCTTGGCCTCCTAGTTCTTTCCTCTATTTCCTTTTACTTTCCTTTTTTCCCATTATCATGCTCAACCCTCATTTGGGTTTCAGTAGTTCCTCAATGTTGGACATTTTTATGGCTATATCTCTTTCTTCCCGTGTTATTTAAAGGCTTGTTCAGATTTTCTACATCTGTCTGTGATAATTTAGGTAATACATTCCTAGAAATTTATCCACTTATTTTAGATTTTCAAATTTTTTGGACTATAATTTTTCATAATTCGCTGATTATTTTTTTTACTTCTCATTCTAGTCTATTATATTGTCATCCATTTCATTTCCTTTACATAGTATTTGATTTTTCTCATCCTTTACTATTGTTAGGCTTGCCAGTGATTTTTCAATTTTGTTACTCATTTAAAATAATCAACTTCTTGTTTTATTGATTTTTCTACATACATATATTTTTTTATTAATTCATTTCTGCCCTATTATTTTTACTTCTTTTCATCTAGTATCTGCTATATTGCTTTGCTGGATTTTCTCCAATTGTTGTTGGAGATGTGTTCAAGTGTTAATTCTTACTTCCTTTTCAATATATGTGAAGTTATTGCTATAAATTGCCCTCTGAATAGAGCTTTTGCTATGTCCCCCCAAATTTAATATGTTGTATTTCCATTCTCATTGGTTTCAAGGAATCCTTTGATTGCGTTATTTATGTCTTCTATTTTTATTTGTCTTTTATTACCTAGTGGTATTAAGTAAAATGTTTAATTTCCATGTATTTGATTTTTTTGTTGCTGATCTTCCCATGATTGACAATTTTTTTGGTCATTTTGATCTCAGAAGATTGTGGCAATTACATAATATGTCAACTTGCAAAGTGGTGGACTCTAGTCTGTCAATCAGTTCCCAGCTTGATGACCTCATTTGGAAAGAAATAAATAGCTCCCTGGAGGCCAGATTCACTCACTACTTCTCTCCCTGAGAGACATGCCTGTTCACAAGCCATATGGAGCTACACTGATGGAGCCAGAGCCCTGGAACTGGAGGAGATACATGGAAACCCATGCCAGTGCTGAGATGCTTCCACCACCACTGTATCCACAAGACTTTCTACCCAGTGCCCTGTGATCTTTTTGCATTCGGCATCATTACATGTGTTACGTGAGTCTGAAGAGGAATTTATACATTGGTATCAAACATAAGGGCTAATATCAGACTTATGGACTTGATCTGGACTGGACTGGGGTGTTTCCTTAATATATAACTACTGTTTTATATAAAGCTCTTTCTTTCTTACACACATATGAATGTCTCTGGATTTGTTTCTATAGTCTACCTGAACTAACACAAAGGTGGTTTGTAATGTCTCAATGTTTTTAATCTATTGATGCTTGATCTATGACCTAACATATGATCTATTCTAGAATAGGTGCCTTAAGCACTAAAAAACAAAGTGAAATGAAATTTTGTTGGGTGAAGTGTTCTATGTAAGTATATGAGATCAAGTTGATTGATTATGTTATTGAATGCTTCTGTATCTTTGTTTATTTTTTTCTAGTTGATCAATATTTGATGGAAAATTATGTCATGAAATTTCCTAATATAATGTTATCTATCACTTCTCTGTCAATTTTTTGTACTATGTTAGCTTGTGTGTTGCTATGATGCTAGAAGCTATATCACTGGTATTTCAAATGTAAGCAGGAACACTGAAAGTGAACAAGTTTCAGATCAGAGTTCCAACTAAGAACCATATTGTTCAATTGTGTGCTGAGAAATAATCAGAGATGCTGGATTTTAAAAAGAAGAATGAGGCATCAGAATTTTAGGAAGGCTCATTAACAACCTTCTATATCAGTGGTTCTCAACCTTTCTAATGTCGCAACCCTTTAATACAGTTTCTCATGTTGTGGGGATCCCTCAACCATAAAATTATTTTCATTGTTATTTCATAACTGCAATTTTGCTACTGTTATGAGTCTGGTGACCCATGTGAAAGTGTTGTTCGACCTTCAAATGGGGTTGCGACCCACGGGTTGAGAACCACTTTTCTATATCCAGATGATACAAACGAGCTTGCTACTTAAAACTGCATTCAGTATTGGTCTTAAGTCCTTGGGTTACAGTTGTTTTTGAGGTAGAGCCTAGTTCACCTACTGGGGTTTCCACATCACATCCCTATGGTATGGCCTTTGGAGTGTGTTATGCAACTTGAAGTTCCAGCGTTCAATGTCCCAATATTCTATGGCACATGATCTGGGTCCCAAGGGGATGTACAGAAACCTGGATTAAAATGGTCTATAAGAAGGATAGTACCAGGCATACTCCCCCTTAGGGTCCTTCAAAATATTGTTAGTTACTACTCCACCTGCCCCTCCTCCCCTGCCCTCAGCCTCAGACATTGGCCCTGATCTTTTTTCTATGCATTGCTTTTCTCCAAGACGTGTATGCTCTTTTTACCCCCACCTGGATTGATTTTCCCATCAGTATCCCTCATCACTCTGTTAGCATTGTCTGCTGATCTTGGGGGAGGGGGGATGGTTGTGGGGAGGGTCCTCCTTACACATTGTGTGGAAGTCATTAAGTGGTCATGCTCCCCTCTCTCTATTAAAAATCTGATTCCAGCTGAAGTGAGAGGCCCTCCACCAAAGTTGCCTTCAAGATACATACATAGAGAAGGTGGTGCATAGTTCATGGGCACCAGTCAGGCTCTCTACGGAGCTACCTAGGCACCTGGTACAGATAGGCCAAACAGAAAGCCGAACCAGCTCACATCCTGGTGTCCATTCCCACAGTAATGGACCCATACATTATGTGTTTTTTTGTGATTGACTAACTTCACTCAGGATAATGGTTTCCAGATCCCTCCATATCATGAAGTGCTTTATGGTTCCATCTCTGTTTTTTAGGGATTTATAGTATTCCATTGTGTGTATATAGCAAGATTTTTTAATCCATTTTTCTACTGATGGAAATTTGGGCTGTTTCCAACTTCTTGCTATTGTGAACTATGCTGCAATGAACATGGGAGAGAATACATCTGTTCATGATCTGTCTCTTACTTTTTTTGGAGTATGTGCCAAACACTAAGATTTCTAGGTAGTATGGTATTTCTGTTAACAGTTGCTTTAGGAATCACCATATCATTTTCCACAGTGGTTGCATGTATCAACAAGCAAGCCATCAGTGTATACGAGTTCCAATCTCTCCACAGTCTCTCCAGAATTTTTTCTCTGTTTTTATAAATTGGGCTATGGTTATGGGTGTTAGATATTATCTCATTGTTGCTTTGATTTGAATTTTCTGGACTGCTAGTGAAAGAGAGCATTTCCTCATGTACTTGTTAGCTTTTAGGATGCTATTCTTTGTGATTATCTATTTAAGTCCTTTGTCTACCTTTTAAGAGGGTTGTTTGCTTTTTGCTTGCTGTGGGCTTACAGTTTTCTGTAGATTTTAGTAAGTAGATATTTGTCCATTATGTCATTGATAAATATATTTTCCCCAGTGTGTGGGCTCTTGCTTTATTCTTTTGATGTCTACAAGTGTTTTATTTTTAATGTCTAAGGCTTCTATTTTTAATTTCACCATGTGTTTCCTTTGTTACATATGGTAGCCCCTGGATGGCCCTTAGATTTGTCCCAATTTTCTCATTTATGATCCTGAGTTTGTTTGTGTGCATGGGATAAGGTATGGGTCCTGTCTAATTCTTCTGCAGATGGATATCCAGGATTTCCAGAACCATTTTTTGAAGAGAGTTTCTCCTTCAAATTTCACATTTCTTGGTACTTTGTTGAAAATCTGTTGTCTGCAGGCAGTTTCTTTTATATCTGAGTTTTCTGTCCTGTTCCACTTTTCTATGAACTTATAATTATACCAGCACCAGCTTATTTTGAAAGCTGTGGCTGTGTAGTAAGTTTTGAGATCAGGTAGTGGAACACCTATGAAATCTTAAAAAGTGGAATTTGAAGCTTGAATTTATTCTTGAGTTCTTTCAGTTTTACATATACTGAGCATTTTCTCCCCTTTTGGTTTTCAAATTCTAGGTTCTTGCATATTTTGTTAAAATTTTTGGCTTTGTTTTCTTGAGCTGCCCTTTGAAATTTTCTATATAGTTTTTTCTTTTTTTTAAACATTTTATTAGGGGCTCATACAACTGTTATCGCAATCCATACACACATCAATTGTGTAAAGCACATTTGTACATCATTCTCAAAACATTTTCTCTCCACTTAAACCCCCGACATTAGGTCCTCATTTTTCCCCTCCCTCTTCACTCCCTCCTCCCTCATGAGCCCTTGATAGTTTATAAATTGGTATTTTGTCATATCTTGCCCTGTCCAACATCTCCCTTCACCCACTTTTCGGTTGTCTGTCCCCCAGGGAGGAGGTCACATATAGTTCCTTGTAATCGGTTCCCTCTTTCCTACCCATAGTTTTTTCAATTCCTCCTATTTTCCATTTGTTTTAGCCACTCAACAATAAATAGCAAATTCAGAGTCCCTTCTGAGATCCATTTGATTATTTCTTTCTTTCCTATCTTTTTAATGATATTTTACATTCTTTATAAATTATGGAGTCTTAATGTCCTTCGACAGCTCATGAAGTCTTGTCAAATAGTATTCAATATGTCAACTCTGTTCTTGACATGTTCTCAAAATTCAGGTGAAATAGACTCAAGTTCATATTTTGACTCCTGTGGATTTGTTTTAATTTTCTACAGCTTTATCCTGAACTTGACATATAAGCAATGGAGGGTTGGTTCCACAGTAGGCCACTATTCCAGTTTTAGTTATTGCTATTGAGCTTCTCCATCGTGTCTTCCCACATGTGCAGTCAAATTTATTTCTTTGTATTCCATCTAGGGAAGCCAATGTGCACAGTCACCTTTTGTGTGGTTCAAAAAGTTATTCCCCCCCCCCCCCACTTCCTTTCCCCCACCTCCTCCTTTCCCATTCCCCCCTGGAACCATTGGTCCTGTTGTTTTTGCCTCGGGATTATTTATCCTGCGTATCTTATATAGATAGACATGAAAGAAAAAAGCCTATAAATAGTTTCAGGTCTGTCTGCTGACCTTTATGAATGTTTTCTGATCGAGTTTGATGAGGTGCCCATCCCTGCCCCGACAATGTCTATTTTCAGGATTCCTCAGGGACTTTTCCTTGATACTCTGTTGCGTTCCCTTCATGATTCATCACGGGGTGGTGGGTGCAGACCAGGTACAATTCCCACACTGTGTGCTCCAGTGCTGACCACCATTGTGCTACGAGTCAGTGAGGGGACATTTTGTCTCATGGTGGGTCCGGTCTTATGGTACTTTATACATTGGCGGCTCCAAGAAGAATGTTGTCCTCAGGGCTTGGTGGGCCAGGATGTGGTTGTCTCACCCACTTCCTTCACTCCCCCCCACATATCTTTCCCTCTTAGTTTTCTCCCATGTGGTCTGGCAAGGCTCTCCCCTCTCCCCAGCTTGTATATTCAGTGCTGTTCTCTGTAGTGCATTCTTCTGAGGAGGTGACCCCACTAACCTTTGCTTCATGCCAGTATGTTGACTTCAAGGCTTGGTGAGCCAGGGTGAGGTCTGGTCTCTCTCTCCCTTTCCTGTGGAAACATAAACAATACCATCCTCATGAGTGGGTCAGTGCGCTGTTCCCCCACTACCCACGTCCTCTTTTTTTCCCCTTTTCCCCTACATTTTAGTTGGCTGCCATAAGTATCCTTGGGTTGAGTCAAACCAAGGGACAAGGGAGCCACAAGTGTTCTAAAATCAATGGCAAGGAGAGTATAGAATGTAGCCGAGAGGAATTACTGCGAGCCAAATGAAGATCCAACATGATAGTGGGACAGGAGCAAAGTAAAGGAAGCACAGGAAAGAACTAGAAGGCAAAAGATATTTTCAGAGGTATAAATACAGGCATATACATATTTAAATATATTTATATATAACGATAGGGATATAAGTCTATGTATATATATTTATATGTTAAGTATTAAGGTAGCAGACAGACATTGGGCCTCTCCTCAAGTACTCCCTCAAAGTATGAACCCATTGTTCTAATAGCCTGGATTTCTGTGATGCTCACCTTCCCAACATGATCTCTGAAGACAAAATGGGTGCATAATCAAATATGGTGAAGAAAGCTTATAGAGCCCAGCTATTAAAAGATACAGCATCTGGGTCTTAGAGGCTTGAAGATAAACGAGCGGCCATCTATCAGTGAAGCAACAAACCCTACATGGAAGAAGCACACCAGCCTGTGTGATCACTAGGTGTCGACCAGATCAGGTATTAGGCATCAGAAGGCCGCAAAGAAACAATAATGCTGATGTGAAAGAAACGGGTTAGAAAGGAGACCCAAAGTCAATCTGTAGACAATTGGGTATCCCCTCACAGAAGGGACGATCCAGCCAGGGTTCAATATAGCACCGATTAAACACACAACATTCCTCTAATTCTTTAATGCTTCCTCCCCCCACCCCCACTATTATGATCACAGTTCTACCTGACAAATCCGGCTGACCAGAGTATGTACACTGGTACTGATAAGAGCTCTCGACACTTGGAATCCAGGACAGATAAACCCCTCAGGAACAATAATGGGAGTAGTGATGCCATGAGAGTAGGGGGAATGTGGGGGGGAAAAGGGGGATCCTATCACAATGATTGATGCTTAACACCCCCAGGCGACAAAAGACAGAACTATGGGAGAAGGGGGACAGTGAACAGTGTAAGATATGAAAATAATAATAACTTATAATTTATCAAAGGTACATGGGGGTTGGGGTGGTGGTGCAGGGAGGGAAATAAAGAGAGTATGATACCAAGGGCTCAAGTAGAAAGACAATATTTTGGAAAAGGACGATGGCAACATATGTACAAATGTACTTGATACAATTGATATATGGATTCTTATAAGAGCTGTAAGAGCCCCCAATAAAATGATTTATTTAAAAAAGAAAAAGGTATTTGCTATGAACATGTTTTTTGTTTTGCAAAATTCCATCATGCAATCTTCAGCTCCATTCTTATCACTGAGTACATATTTTCCCATCATTATTCTTTACTCTTTGTTTCCATATTTTTCATTCCAATCATAAATAACTATGAATGAATTTTGATTACAAGTTTTATCAAGTTCCCTCTGAAGTCATTTGTAGCATTCTTAAATTTATTCATCACTCAGTTTTGTGGTTATGCCCAACCCATTACACCACAAGGGGTCATGCAAAATCATAGCAAACCTTATTAAACAAAAATGCTAAAATGTGAAGCTATTGTTCCCCATATCATTCCTCTTGATCTATACATATCTTAAGGCACTATTTAAAATTCTTCAGCCCTTCCCTGAATAATTCTACACTTTTCTAATTACCCTATATTAGAACAGCAGTTTTTGCTTTCTTAAGGGGGGCAAATTTTAGTCCTTTTAAATGTTCTTTGATTTGGGGAACGAAAAGAAGTTTGAAAAGGCAAGATCAGTGCTGTAGGGTATGTGGGCCAATATTGCTCACAGAAGTTCCCAAAGGACAGACCTTACACCTCAAAGCATGAAATAAACACACACACACACACACACACACACACACACACACACACACACACAACGTATATACTCGTGTACAAGCCGAGATTTTTCAGCACATTTTTAAATGCAGTTTTTGGGGTAAAATTAGGTTCCTCAACTGATAGTCAGATCGGCTTATACTCGAGCACATACAGTATATGTATACACACACACACACACGCACATGAAACTTTCTTGTCCTTCTCAAAAAGGTACTTTTCAATTTTCATCAAATTTATTCATATAAGACATAGTGATGATCCTGAGTCTTTTGAGAAAACCTATCAAGATTACCCCTTGGGAATCTGAACAGTACTATCACCAGGACCTTCTGAGCTGACCTCTCAATCTTAAATATAACTGGCTCAGCATATACTCTATGAAGCTACTGTTTTGATTGGATCTTGCTCTCCTGATTGTATTGGTAAATGCACACTGATCTCAGTTAGGACCAGTTGCATCAAATGACTTTCATTAGTTTTAATCTTGCTTCAAAGACTGATGAAAGGATCAGCTCTTTGAACTAGGTGATCTTTTGACATTTTATAGAACCAAAAGCTTGCTGAGACCAAAACATTTATTTAAAATTGAAATTATCCTACCATGTGAAATCTCTACTTCAGTAGTTATTGGATAAATAGTAATTTCATGGCCTTCTACCAGCAATTTAATTACATTAGCCACAGTTTCTTCATTTCCTTCAATTATTTGATCCATTTAAAAACAGTATTTTTTTGTGTAGGTGTAGCTCTAAATTCCTTTCAAAGTTTCAATGATTGGAGAAGTTGTCCAATTGAGTTTTGTTAATATTTTTAAATTAATTATGACCTAATTTTTTTCACACAGAAAAAGTTTTGGGTTTTTTTTCCGGTACCCTATCAAGCCTATGGCAATTATATGACTTATATAGCTTGTCTGCAGTCAACTTCTGAGAGTAGAGACCTGCATAAGCACATTTTATTTGGAACAAACTCATGTTTATATGAACTGGGCTCTAGTAAGCAATACTTCTAGATTTAATGTCATATTTAGGACAAGGTCTTAACCTGTATGGAGTAAGGGGTTGAAGGAATTTTACCCTTCCACAAAATGTATAAACTATTGCAAATGAAAAAGTCTCAAAAGATGATAACTGGGTGAGGTTGTTAGCTTATTGTTCTAACCTGATCGATAAACACATATGGGGTTAATGGAAGGGCAGAGAGATAAATGGCTCGATGAGCCTCACCTTTCTAGTTCTCGGGTCTCTTGCTTTGTGATGGTAGGACCAGGGTGCAGCTGCCTTAGCCAGTTACCTGCTTCAGCTGGCAAGGCTCACTTCTTGCAAGAGATCCCCGAGGAGAAGCCACAAGGACCTCCCCAGATGCAGCCCTGGGTGATGGAGCAGCCATGTGGAGACTCTTGCCAGTGCTGAGCTGCTTACATGCTCACTGATATGGCTTTCCTCCTGCAGTTGGCATCATTATGGGTGTTTTGTAAGATGGAGGAGGATCTTGTGGATTGGTGTCAGACATATGGGTTAATGCTGGACTTGTGGGTTTGAGCAGCACTGGGTTGGAATGTTTTGTTGATGTGTACTTAACCTTTATATAAAACTCTCTCTTTTACATATGAGTTTTTGTGTATTTGTCTCTCTAAAGTACCCAGACTAACACACTGGGGCATATTATGAAGAGTTTTAAAGAAAATTAAAACCTGAAATAGTGAGAACAAACCAGGGATATTGTAATGAAGACTCTTTTATACCCCCATCACAATAATTCCCCTCCCCACACTTTCTTCTACATATTGAAGGGTTGCAAATGCTGCCCTTTAAGAATTTCTTTTCTGTTTGATTCAGATGAACGTGTTTGTCACTAATTAATTCAAGTCCATTGTAATTTTAATTTTCCTCCTTTTTCTTAAGCCACTCAAACTACTATTTAAGTCCTTTGAGAATTTCATTGGAAACCCTAGGACTCTGATCTTGCACCTTCAAACTTCTTTTTGGTTTCCCAATCTCAAAGGCATTAAAAAGGAACATGCTTTGAACCCCTCAAGGATGCCAAAACTTCAAATTTGACATGGTATAACTAGAAGATCCGAGAATTTTTCAGGAAAGCATTATAGTGATGCAAACACCTCCACCAGAATTGTATAAACCTAGATAGATGATGTGTCCAAAAATAATGGAAATAATAGTTTAGTATTTTCTATTTAATTAATGTTTCCATGTTTTAAAATTAATACTCTTTGATTTACCCTTGTATATAATATTGTATGTCCATAGGCCAGGCCATGGTTAATAACTTTTCCAGAACAGACATAGTTTTGCAAATAAAAATTGAGAACTTTTATTCCATTCTTTTTAAAATGCTAAATGTGTGAGTACTCAGGGAAAATACCTCTCCCCGCCTTTGATTATTGGAAACATGTCATGCATACAAAGAAAGAATGATGTATTTTATGTGATATGCCTCTATTGGCATAGATAGGCATAGCTTCATATTAAATTATTGATATTTAAATAAACTTCAATAAATTTACCAATTCCTAAAAACGTATTACCTGGACATTCTACAGATTGTTTATTCACTTGGTCTCTCTTTTGGGAGAACACAGAGCAGGGCTTTTTATGTAAAATTAATGAGGGTAAGATCATAGTCAACATGGGCAATATTTACAGACAAAGAGATTCATATTCATTCCACATGTTCTCTTACATAAAAATGTCATTATTTTCTTCCCCCTGAACAGAGAAGGAGCAGTCAAAGAAGCAAATAACAAACACCACAGTTCTCAATATTTTGAGCCTATAGCTATGGAATCACAACGGAAATTGACTTGTGGGGTTTGTGGGCCTATTAATTAAAGATCTAATGATGTCAAAACTCAAAAGATTTTTTATACATCTCCAAAATAGCAAAGATATGCCCAGAGGCTTCATTTCTTTGTATTTGAACAGTTTTGAGCAGTAAATAAAAAAACATTAGTTAATGCCCACATTACAGTAGAATGAGGATAAATAGTCAAAAGCAGGGCACCTATGGGAAAGAACTACACATTATTTTTTAAGATATAGTGATTTTGTATACCATTCACAGTTTCTTTTTCTATTTGTTCCTAGTAGTGAGAAGTGGAGACTGTAATAATGATAATGAATTTAATGAACTATATTTAATAAAATAAATATAGACTTTAAGATTAATTGTTCAACTATTACAAGAAGCTAAGAGTGATCTCAACAAATGGAAGAATATCCCATGCACTTGGATTGGAAGCCTCAATATAGTAAAGATGTAGTTCTGCCCAAGGTACTATATAAGTTTAACGCTATTCTGATACGGATACCATCACCCTTCTACAAAGAATTGGAAAAATCTGATTACCAACATCATATGGAGAGAAAAGAAGACCAGAATTAGCAGAGAACTCCCCCAGAAGAAGGATAAAGTGTGGGGGGCACTTGCTTTACCTGACTTTAGCACGTATTATACGGCCACAGTGTTCAAAACAGAGTGGTATTGGTATAACGACAAATATTCAGACCAGTAGAAAAAAAGCTGAAAATCCAGAAATAAAAACACCAGCACACAGACAACTGAGTTTTGCTAAGGACCGTAAAAATGGGAAGGGGATGCCCTCTTCAATAAGTGGTGCTGGAAAAAATGGTTATCTATCTGCAGAAAAATGAAGAAAGACCTTTAACTCATTTGATGCACAAGAATAAACTCAAGGTGAATTACAGACCTTGAGGTAAAACCCCAAACTTTTAGGTCCATTTATGAGGGAATTGGGACAAACCTGAGAACTTTGACACAGGGAATACATAGGTTAGCGTAAATAGGGAATGGTACAAATACAGAGGAGTCACAAATAGACAAGTGGGATATACTGAAAATAAATCACCTGTGTACATCGAAAGAATTCACCAAGAGAGTAATAAGAGAGCCCACAGACAGGGAAAACATCTTTAGCAATGACATATCAGACGAAAGCATTGTTACTAAAATCTACAATACTTTGCAAGCTTACAGTAAGGAAAAACCTAACTGCCCACTAAGGAGGTGGGCAAAGGACCTGAACAGAAGTTTGACAAGGATAGAATTCTGAATGGCCAATAAACATGAGAAAATGTTACCGGTCATTAGCCATAAGAGAAATGCATATTAAAACAACTACGAGATACCACCTAACACCCTCAAAGATACTTTCAAAAAATCAGAAAGTAACAAGTTTTGGAGGGGCGGTGGGGAGATAGGCACTCTCGTCCACTGCTGGTGGACCTGTAGTTGCATACAGCCATTATGGAAATCAATTTGGTGATATCTAAAACAGATGGAGATTGAGCTACCATATGACCCAGCAATCCCCCTATTGGCCATATACCAAGAAGAAGCAAGAAAAAAACCACCGCCAGACATCTGTGCCCTGATGTTCATCGCAGCACAGTTCACAATTGCAAGGAGCTGGAAGCAACCCAAATTTCCATCAACAGATGAACGGATCAAAAAACCATGGTACATACATATAATGGAGTATTACATAGCCCTAAAAGCTGCGATGAACCCATGAAGCACATTGCTGCATGGGAAGAACTGGAGGAAATCATGCTAAGTGAAGTGAGGCAAGTACAACATGAGTCCACTGAAGTAAGCTTAAAGGGGGGGGGGGGGACGGTTTATAGGGGAAAAGTTACTATATACATACATCCCAGGGGTGAGGTCCAGAAACTATGGCAGGAACCAAACCCAATCTAGGGATACATACGGCCATCAACTAAATAAGAGGGGGAAAGGAAAAGGGAAAAAAGACATGGGTGGTGGTGGCAGGGCACTAACTTACCCAAGGGGAGGGTATTGTTTATGTCTCCACAGGAGAGGGAGAGAGAGAGACCAGGTTTCAACCCAATGCACCAAGACATGAATATACCATACCGGCAGGTACCAGGGAACCAATAGAGAGGTCTGTGAGGCCAGCCCCAATCCCAACTATGTGGACACCGCCCCCGCCCCCCCTCAGAAGAATGCACTTCAGAGAACAGCACAGGGGTTACAGCTTGGGGAGAGGGGTGCTTCGGATTAGAGCACACAGGAGAAACAAAAAGGCATGGAGAGGAAGGAGAAGACATCCTGTCTCACCAAACCCAGAGGATGATGTTCCTGCTCATAGCAGACGTAGGGCCAGCCCCACCACAGGACACGGCATCCCTCCCTGAACCATGACACTGCGGGGAACAGCACTGGAGACACAGTGTGGGAATAGTGCACACTCTGGCCCCATCACACTGGAGCAAGGCACTGAGGGTATGCAACAGAGCAGCAGGAGAAGCAGACTGATGAACCCCCTGGGGCATACCCAAAATAGACTTTGGAGACAGAGTGTGGAACCCTATCAGACTCAAAGGCCAACAAACAGGCCTTGAACTATTTATAGGCTTTTACATTTTTGTCATTGGCTTTCTTTTTGTTATTGTTATTTTGTTGGTTTTGACTTCCTTTGTTGTTTTATTTGGCTTTGCCTGTTTTTTGCACTTATTAGTGAATCTGCATGTCTTTCTAGATAAGCAAGGCTGGAAAATAATTTGGAGATGAAAAGAAATGGGACCAATGGTTCCAGGGAGATACAGGAGAAGGGGAGGTAGGAAAAATGAAAGAGGGGGAACCAACCCAAGAACAAGGGAAAGGCAAGTGAACTATGATCAATAGAAGGAAGGTCAGAAAATGCCTAGTGGGGCTTAATCAATGTAGCAGTGAAGAATTACTAAACCCGAATGAAGGCTGACATGATGGTGGGACAAGAGAAAAGTAAAAGGAAATAGAGGAAAGATCCAGGAGGCAAAAGACATTTATAGACACCTAAATATAGACATGTACATATGTAAATACATACATAACGAGAGGGGAATAGAACTATGTATTCATATCTATATGCTAAGAATTAAGGTTGCAGATGGACATTGGGCCTCAACTCAAGGACTCCCTTAACACAAGAACACTTTGTTCTAACAATCTGGCATTCTGTGATGCTCACCTTCCCGAAAGGATTGCTGAAGATAAAATGGGTGCATAAGCAAATGTGGTGAAGAAAGCTGATGGTGCCCTGCTATCAAAAGACATAGCGTCTGGGGTTTTAAAGGCTTGAAGATAAAACAAGCGGCCATTTAGCTCAGAAGCAACAAAGCCCACATGGATGGAGCACACAAGCCTGTGTGATCATGAGGTGTCGATGGGATCAGGTATCAGGCAACTAAGACTCAGAACAAAACCATACCCAAGGTGAATGGGTGGGGAGTGGGACACGGAGTTGAGACCCAATTCCCATCTCTAGACAATCGTACATCCCCTCACAGAGAGGTCTCAGGGAAGAGATGAGCCAGTCAGGGTGCAGTATAGCACTGATGAAACACACAACTTTCCTCTAGCTCTTTGGTGCTTCCTTCACCCCACAATCATGACCTAAATTCTACCTTACAAATCAGATTAGACCAAAGCTTGCACACTGCTACAGATAAGAGCCCGCAACATAGGGAATCCAGTAGATAAACCCCTCAGGGACAACAATGAGAGTAGATATATCAGTAGGATTAGGGGATGATGGGGGGAGAAAGAGGGAATCGATCACAAGGATCAATCTAGAACCCCCTCCCAGGGGGACAAAAATGGAAAAGTGGGTGAGGGGCAACGGAGGATGATGTAGGATATGGAAAAAATAATCTATAACTTATCAAGTGTTCGTGAGGGAGGCTGAGTGGGGGGTGGAGGGGCAAGAAATGGGGAGCTCTTATCAGGGGCTCAAGTGGAAAGAGAATTCTTTGAAAATGTTGATGGCTGCATATGTGCAAATGTGCTTGACACACTGGATTGTGATAAAAGATGTAAGAGCCCCCAATAAAAGTATTTTTTAAAGATTAGTGTTTGGTGTACTAATGCAGAGTAAATAGTTGTTAATATCACTTTATTCACTGTTGTTATGGAATTCAAGGACATAGTAGTGGGGTGGTAGACAACAATCTGGCTCATTTAATATTCTAGTTAAATTTATTTCAGATAAGGAGAGGAAGATTTTCCTTTTATGCCTCTGTCACCCCTAGAATTGTGCCATGGGCTTTAGAAAGAGTAGTTGTCTACACAGAAGTGAATAAGATTGGATTTGAATGTCATCTCATCTTAATGATTTCTAGATAATATTCTGCTCTTTGACAGGTGGCCAAGAAAAGGATATTGGGTTGCCTGCTTTTGAAGTGATCACAGGTTTCTGTCATGACAGATGGTCTGGTGCTTTCACTTAGCTTATCATGTGGTAGAACTTTCCATTTTCCTAACTCTTAGTATCATCTAATTCATGTAAAGATAAGAAAAAATTGCAAATACATATATAATTTCTCTCTTTGATCTCCTAGACAAGTGAGATTTATCATAGCTTAATCATGTCTCTAGCATTGATTAAGACATTCTCTGCAGAATCATGTCTCTAGCATTGATTAAGACATTCTCTGCAGAAAGTCTATATTTCCAAATAATCTTCTACCCTATATGCTGCAGTCATCACTTTAATATGTGGCATTTGTCAGACATAGTACTTAATGCTAGAGACATGTTTATAAGACATGGTCTTTCTCCTCAAGAAGCTTATGATCTTGCTGGACTAAATGCAATGAATCCCTCTAGACCAGTGGTTCTCAACCTGTGGGTCGTGTCCCCTTGGGGGGCCTAATGACCATTTCACAGGGGTCAAGCAAAACTACAGTTAAAAAGTAGTAACAAAAATAATTTTATGGTTGGGGGATCACCACAACATGAGGAACTGTGTTAAAGGGTCACAGCACTAGGAAGTTTGAAAACCACTGCTCTAGACACCAATAGTGAAGTCTGAACAGCACCCACTGAGGGCCCAAAGAAGAAATTGGTGGGAAAAAATGCATGAAGTAGAAAATATGGTTCATAAATGATTGTTAGAGGTTATTTTATATTTTTCATGTAGGTAGAATGCAGAAAAGACTTCTAGGTAGAGAACTCTGTGTAAGTATGGTGGCCATTTGAGACTGTTCTTATGTACACTTTTTATGATACTCTTTCTTTGGCACTCATGCCAGTAGTGTTTTTATAAAATGGTGCAGGACTCTCTAGAAATCTTTTACCAAAATTGCATGAAAGTGCCCCATGGGGAGTGTTGCAACAATCCAAAGGGACTGCAAAAGCAGATAACTACACTTTATCCTGAATTGTAGACTATAAAACAAAAGTTTGTAAAAGCGGGGGATTGGGAGGCACTGAGTAATATTTATTCTCTGTAGAGGAAGTAATAGGCCAAATAAGTTAGGAAACCTATGCTCTAGTTTATAGTTCAAATAAGAAGACAAAAAGTAGCGCTTCTACCTGACGTGCTACCTGTATATACTTAAGCAAAAAAATGCAGTTTATTGTAATAAACCACTACAAAATTTAGGTAAGTGGTTACCCAGCCTCTCTTAACTAATTCAATGAGCAAAGTTAGGGGATATACAAGTGATAAGGTATGTCTGAAAGTATAGAAAAATAACAGAATATCAGAGAACAGCCATGCATATTCTTTAGAGGAATTTGGATTTTTGTCCTCAGAAAACAGCCACCAGTAAAAATGCTTTAAGAAGCACACACACAAAAGTCAGGATTTAAATTTTGAACAACTTACTCACATGATAATTAAGATTTTAGTTATATGATGAAAACTAGCTAGGATGTTGATCCAAAATTTAAGTAAATTATACTCAAGATATAGGTGCCATAGTAAAGTATGGTAAAGAAACTATATGGTGCCAGGCTGTCTGAAAAAATAGCATTAATGGGTTGTTTTCAAATAAACAGCTTGTGTGATACAAAGATTGTAAATAGTATAACACAACTATAAAGGAAGGAATGGTATCAGAGCTCAAATTATGAACACCTGGTTTTCAGAAGGCGATGGATGGCGATGAAAGCCAAAAATCATTTTGCAGGGTCTACACTAAGCCTCTGGTGCATCCTCTCTGAACACAATCAAGGAATGTGAATAGCCTTGTGATCAGACAAGAGCACTGAAAAGTCTATTATGGTAGATGTAGTTTGGTTAAAATGTAATATCATTTGACCTCTCTTTGACTCATATACAAGGGTTTTCAGTCATAAAAAGTGAAGGGGACATACACATGGATTAAGCCTCTAGAGTACATTAGAAAGTGAATTATTGCAGATGTAGTTAGGCTAAAATATAACACCTTATAATTTAATCATTTTAACCCATTTTAAATTTGTCCTATTTTTTTATTATTTTCTGCTTTTTTTACAACTGAGATTTTTCTCTGTTTTACTTTGCTATTGTTAAGGTTTTGTGGGATTTTTGGTGGTTGGTATGATTTTCTGTATATGATATCCAATATAAGTAAATCTATACAGACTCTAATTGGATGAAAAGTTTCCTGAGGGTATGATAGGGGAGGATTGAGAGAAATGAGGAGCTAATAACAATAAGTTAAAAAAAAGAACAAGCTGTTGTAAAATTGATTGTGGCAATGATTGATACGATTGAACTATTGAGTTGGATATGTGGATTATGTACAAATAAAACTGTTTAAAAATTGAAAAAGGAAAGTTTTTAAAAATTGTGGCTTAGATTGTTACTCCTGAGCCTTCAAATTGACATCTTTCTCTTTATCACTTTAAACCAATTGTTTGCAGCAGATTTGCTCATGCAATGTATTATTTGATTCCTTGACTGCTGCTTCCTTAAGCGTTAGTTGTTGATCCAAATGAAAGGAAACACTTAATAACCTCAATATTTTCTGGATTTATCATGGTGTTTATGGGTTCAGTTGTGAAACTAAAAACAATTATTTACATTGGTGTGTAATGCATACTTAAGATTGTAGTCTTTGATATTCATCAGTAAGTGCTTTCAATCCTCAATTCTCAGCAAATAAGGTTATGTCACCGATTGCATGGTTCATAGTCAGTCTTCCTGAAGCCACAATATTCTTCATGGAGTCCAGCTTCTTAGATTATTTTATTAGCATACATACTATATATGTATGATGAAAGGATGCGACCTTGACACAGACGTTCTTGATATTTAACTACTAAATATACTTTTGTTTTGTTGGAATAACTACCTCTTTGTCTATTACAGGCTCCACATAAGGCAAAAGAAGTGTCCTGGAATTCACATTCATCCCCATATAAAACATATTTCTGATATTCTCTGCTTTCAGCAAAGATCCAATTGATTTTAGCATTGATATCCTTATCCCGTCATCAAAATTTGACTTGAACTTCTGACAGCTCCCTATCAACATACTAGTGCAACCATTTTTGAATTATATTTGGCACAATTTTACATGTGCGTGATATCAATTACATTAGAAATTTTTCCAAAATCTGTTGGGCACTTTATTTGGAATGGGTACAAATACAGATCTTTCTTTCTGTAACTATCTTAAAATTTTCTTAGCATCAAATGGGCATTCTGAGATGGTCCCAGCACAATCTCTGGAGACAAAATGGGTGCATAAACAAATGTGGTGAAGAAAGCAGATGGTGCCCGGCTATCAAAAGATATAGCATCTGCGGTCTTAAAGGCTTGAAGTTAAACAAGCAGCCATCTAGCAGAGAAGTAACAAGTCCACATGGAAGAAGCACACCAGCCTGTGCGATCATGAAGTTTTGGGACACAAGGTATCAGAACAGGCATCAGAAAAACCATAATCAACAAAAAATAGCAACATAAATAACAACAAAATATTGTTGAGGATGACAGAGGCCTGAGCAGAGACCCAAAGCCTATCTGTAGACAATGGGACATCCTCTCCCAGAGTTGTCACAGGGAAGGGATGAATAAGCCAGGAGGCAGAAAAGCACCAATTAAATGCAAAATAGTTCTCTGGTTCCTTGAGGCGTCCTCACCCCCTACTATCATGTCCCCAGTACTGCCTATCACCGCGGCCTAGACCTGAGCAGGTGCACAGGTTCAGATAAGAGATAAGAGCTCACAATTCACAGAATCCAGGAACAGAAATGGGAATAATGATATCAGAAGAGTAGAGAGAAAGTAGAGACAGCAGGGGAGGAAGGGGTTGCCGATCACAATGATAAACACATAACCACACCCGCCTCCTTCCCTGCCCCATCCAGGGAGATGACCAACAGAAACCATGGTGGAAGGGAGGAGATAGCGATGAGTGTAAGATATGAAAATAATAATATTTTATGTATCAAGGGGTCACAAGGGTGGGGGGGTGTTGGAGGGAAAAAACAGGAGCTGATATAAAGGACTCAATAGAAAGTAAATGTCTGGAAAAGAATGATGGCAACATATATACAAATATACTTGATACAATTGATGTATGGACTGTTTTAAGAGTTTTCAGAGCCCCCAATAAAAATGATCTTTTAATTTTAAAATATCTTAGCATAGGTAAGTGAGCATTTCCTGTGCTGCCTTAGTTTGTTGATATATCAGTTTCAATTGGCATTCCACCGGTTCTCAGAGCCTGGTTTATTTTCAATGCTGTCATGAAAGCATGAACTTAAAAAAAAATGCCTTCAGTTCTTTATCATATGCTACTTACTAAAATCATTGAACATTGACAATTATTTTTGGTACAGTGACTCAGTGTATTCCTTCAATATTCTTTAGATGCTTTCTACATTGCTCAATATTTTATTTGCACTTAAAATACTTCAATTTTAAAAAAATCATTTTATTGAGGGCATGTACAACTCTTTATCACAATCCATCCATCCATCCATTGTGTCAAGCACATTTGTACATTTGTTGCCCTCATCATTCTCAAAACATTTGCCTTCTACTTGAGCCCTTGGTATCAGCTCCTCATTTTTCCCCTCCCTCCCTTCCCCACCTCTCTCGTGAATTCTTGATAAATTATAAATTATTATTATTTTGTCATGTCTTACACTGTCTGATATCTCCCTTCACCTGCTTTTCTGTTGTCTGTCTCCCAGGGAGGGGGTTTTATGTAGATCCTTGTAATCGGTTCCCCCTTTCTACCACACCTTCCCTCCACCCTCCAGTATCCCCACTCTCACCACTGCTCCTGAATGGATCATCTCTCCTGGATTCCCTGTGTTTCCAGTTCCTATCTATACCAGTGTACATCCTCTGGTCTAGCCAGATTTGTAAGGTAGATTTAGGATCATGATAATGGGGGATAGGAAGCATTTAAGAACTATAGGAAAGTTGTATGGTTCATCGATGCAACACTGCACACTGACTGGCTCGTCATCTCCCTGAAACCCTTCTGTAAGGGGATTCCCAGTTGCCTACAGATAGGCTTTGGGTCCCAACTCCGAATTCCCCCTCAATCACAATGATTTGATTTTTTTTGTTCTTTGATGTCTGATACCTGATCCCTTTGACACCTCTTGATCACACAGGCTGGTGTACTTTGTCCATGTGGGCTTTGTTGCTTCTGAGCTAGATGGCCACTTGTTTATCTTCAAGCCTTTAAGACCCCAGATACTGCATCTTTTTATAGCTGGGCACCATCAGCTTTCTTCACCACATTTGCTTATGCACCCATTTGTCTTCAGTGATCGTGTCAGGAAGGTGAGCCTCATGAAATGCCAGGTTAATAGAATAAAGTGTTCTTGCATTGAGGGAGTCCTTGAGTGGAGGCTAAATGTCCATCTGCTACCTTAATAATAAACCTATAAATATATGCACATAGATTTAATTCCCCATCATCATATATAAATATATTTGGATATGTACATGCCTGTATTTAGACCTCTATAAATGCCTTTTGCCTCTTAGTTCTTTCCTCTATTTCCTTTTACTTTCCTCTTGTCCCACTATCATGCCCAGCCTTCATTTGCATTTCAGTAATTCCTCTTGGTTATATTGTCCTTGATCAAACACTACTAGGCCTCTTACACCCTCCTCGCCACCGATTTTGGATCACTTGTTGTTCCCTTGTTTGTTAACACCCAATTCTTTTCTCCTGACTCCCCTGTCCCTTGTGACCCCGGAACCATCAGTCCAGTTGTTTTCTCCTCCAGATTGTTTATCCCACCTATCTTATCTAGATAGATCTGCAGAGATAATAATATGCACAAAAACAAGACAGAGCAAAACAAAGCACCAAAACATCAACAACAACAACCAGAACCAAAAAACAATGACGGAAAAAAGAATAGCCTGTAAAGAGTTCAAGGTCTGTTTGTTGACCTTTAGGAGTGTTTTCCAGTCCAGTCTGATGGGGTGCCATGCCCTGGCCCCAAAGTCTGTTTTCCTTTCCCCCCCTCCTTTTTAGTTGGCAATCATATGTATCCCTGGATTTGGTCTGGTCCCTGCCATACTAACGGGACCTCACCCCAGGAATTTTTGTATATGGTAGCTTTTTCCCTATGCCCCTTTTGCATTTTTTTTAAGTTTACCTCAACGGACTCATGTTGTACTTGTTCTTTTGTGCTTGCCTTACTTTGCTTAGCATAATTTCCTCCAGTTCTTCCCATGCAGCGATGTGCTTCATGCATCCATCCCTGCTTTTTAGCGATGCCCAGTACTCCATTGTATGTATGTACCACAAATTTTTAATCCATTCGTTTGATGATGGAAATTTGAATTGTTTCCAACTCCTTGCATTTGTGAACTGTGCCGCGATGAATATTGGAACACAGATGTCTGGCTGTGGTTTGTTTCTTGCCTTTTCTGGGCATATTCCCAGTAGGGGGATTTCCAGGTCAAAAATACCTCAATTTTCATTTGTTTTAGTTATTGCCAAATCGGTTTCCATAAATACTTCAATATTTTAATCTGAGGCTTGACTTATTCCTTCTACTCTTTCAGCTTAAAAATGCTTAGCATATTCTTCTCTTTTGGTTGTCTAACTTAAAGTCTGCACATTTTATTTTATTTACTTTTTCTTTTCAAAATGTTCTTCTAAATTTTGTTATCTTCAGATTTTGTACTTCATGTTTTTTCTACTTTATTAACTTCTCTATCATTAATAACAGGTTCCAGGTTCTCTTTTGACATCCAATGTTGGTCTTTCCTTCTTTTTCTATATTTCAAAGACTTTTTGCTCTTTAAATAGACGATGTTCTTGTTCTTGATGTCATCTTAAAAATCAACTGGTCTTTGTTTGTTATTGATCATCGCATTAAATCTATTCTTTAGTTGGTCTATAAATTCAGGTGGGATATATTGAAGATTGAATTTTTGTTCTCCTGTGTTAGTTTAAATTTTCATCAATTTTAATTGGAATTTGCTTTTGAGCAATGCACAATCTCTTCAACAGTCAGCCCATGGCTTTGTTATAGCTTATATTGAACTTTCCATTGTCTCAATTCACTTTGAATTTGTACCACATCAGAAAGTGACCCTCTGAAAGCTTTGTTCTATAAATATCATTAATATCTATTTATTTCAATAAAGCAGTCAAATTTTGGATGCCTTCCAACCTGGGAAATTCATCTGGCACTAAATCAGACAATGATCGTTTGTTATTCATTAGATTATTTTATCAACCAATTTTTCAGAAGTGTACTACCTCTCCATCTTCCTAATCCCTTTGTTTGGAAGCTGTGTTAGTCTAGGTACTTTAGAGAAGCAAATCTACAGAAACTCATGTATAATAGAGAGTTTTATATAAAGGTTAAGTGCACATCAAGAAAACATCCCCACCGAGGGCTGCCCAAACCCACAAGTCCAACATTAAGCCATATGCCCGACACTGTATTAGACAGGGTTCTCTAGAGAAACAAAATCAGAATGCTAATAATCATATACATTTTTATACAGATAGATAGATTATAACATAAGAAATAGACAGTTAATTAAATTATAAAGTAGTACAAATGGCTCAGTGCAACTCACTCCCGTGAGAAAGTTGTAAGACACTGGAAGTCCTTCAAGCCTTGAGGGCTGCCGGGTAGTCCTCTGTAAAGCAATTCAGGCTATTTGGGCACAGGCAGCAAACAGCAAGGCAGGTCACCAACATTCAGCCAGATGACAGGGCCCAACAGTCCCCAGCTCAAGAGATGTAAATTCCAATGGTGTGGCAAAGCAGGTCTTTAAGGAAGCTCAAATTACAGCAACACAGTCCATGGTTTAGGTGTATCACAGGTAGTGTAGCTTTCAAATTGAGGCACAGAAAAAGCAATGCAGCAGCACACTGTCTGATGATCAAAGAGCAAGAGACAAGAAAGGTGAGGCTCACTGAGCCATTTATCTCTCTGCCCTTCAATTAATCCCATATGTGTTTGTTGGCCAGGTTGGCACAATAAACTACCTCAATCCACCCCTTTCCAACTTGGCACCTGACACAATTATTTAGCAATATATAATTATAAAATTTCCAGACATTAATGAAATCACACTTATATTTATCATCAAACATCTATCATACATATAAATGAAAACACAGAGTCCAATTATATCTGATAAATCATGCCTGAACAAAGGAAAGATATTCAATAAGCACATAAAAAGAAAATACACTTACAATTACAAACCTCACTTTTGCAATTGATCACATGGTCATAATTGATAGGTAGAACTACCTTCTTCTACTACCCATTCTGTATTACCTCTACCCTCGGCAAGCACCTCAGCAGTCTGTGGTTTTTTCCTGGTAGGGTGACCCAGATCTTCATTCCTGAGGGGTCTGGGTCATTATACGTCCTGCCAGGATTGGTTTGCTGTAACCTGCCATTTACTTTAATCCCAGGGCATGGTACCACTAAGAGTCGGCCTATGGGGTCTCCTAGATTCCAGACATATTCTTCTTTACCTCCATTATGTAACACCAGTCCAATCTCTCCTTGATAATCAGGATCAATCACACCACTCAGTACAGTGACACCCTTCCTGACCTGTTGAACCAAATGCATGAGAAGCCCAAAGTGGCCAGGGGGCATTCTCAGCTGCCAGTTCAGTGGAATCCGTGCTGTGTTTCCGGGTGGGAGAGTTCCTTCCTTCGGGACCAGGACCTCCAGGCCTGAGGAACACAAGGTTGCTGGGACAGGAAGCAAAAATGCTGCAAGTGGATCACTAGGAGTAATAGTGAGTGGTGACACTCCAGCTTCCACCTCTTCGTTCCTGAACCCATGAATTCTGGCTATTGGAAACACAGTGCCATATAATGACCGCTGGTTTAGAGCATATACAGCTTCCTGGAGAACATTGCCCCAGCCCCACAAGTTGTTGCCACCTAGTTGATGGTGTAATTGTGTCTTTAGGAGCCCATTTCATCGTTCTATCAAGCCAGCAGCTTCAGGATGATGAGAAATATGATAGGGCCAGTGGATTCCATGGGAATGGGCCCATTGCCCTACAGAGGACTACCCAGCGGCCCTCACAACTGTCTCAGGTGAGTGAGTTGCACTGAGCCATTTGTACTGCTTTATAATCTAATTAACTGTTTATTTCTTATGTTATACATGTATCTATCTGTATACACACACACACACACACATATATATAATTATTACACTCTTATTTCGTTTCTCTAGAGAACCCTGTCTAATGCACTTGGTACCAGGAGGGGGGTTCGAATCCAATGGGATAGTGCCTCAGACACCAATACAGTACACAAAGTCCTCCTCCATCTCACAAAACACACTCTTACACTGACTGCAGGACGAAAGCCGAACCAGTGAACATGTAAGCATCTCAGCGCTGGCAGAGGTTTCCACACAGCTGCTCCAGCACCCAGGGCTGCACCGGGGTAGGTCTATGCGGCTTTTCCTTGGGGATATCTTGCAGGAAGTGAGCCTTGCCAGCTGAAGTAGGTAACTGGCTAAGGCAGCTGCACCCTGGTCCAACCATCAGAAATCCAGAGACCTGAGTACTAGAAAGGCAAGGCTCACAGAGATATCTATCCCTCCGCCCTTCAATTAACCCCACCTGTGTGTATCGGCCAGGTTGGCACAATAAATTAACTACCTCAATCCACCCCTTGCCAACTTGGCACGTGTACATAATTCTTTAGCCTCACAATTGCATTTAAGTAACACCTACACCTGAATCCTATAATCCCATGAATATGTTCCCCCACCTGTGAAAGTTTGTAAGCCAACCACTTCATGCCTTTATCCCCCCAATTTTGGGTACCTAATATCTATACTGCCCACTTATATCAACCCAGTGCTCTGAGGAGACATATTTTTGGATATGAAGAATCTTCATTTCAGTTGGAACTTTGTGAAGTCCGCATCCATAAGCAAAGTCAAATCCGGACAGGCCATCCATAAAGTCCGCAACAATATGTACCAGTTCACAGGCTCTAAAACTTCCATCTGGTTGGGTTCTGGTCAACTCAATGTGGGCTGCCTCATTCAGCCTCAAAAGGGTGCCATTTGGTCACCTTGCCTTTAAACTATGGGCTCTCACCAATACTCAACAAACCTAGCCCCCTCATGCTAGGTCATGAACTTGTCTCTTTATTGCTGCATTTCTCCCACTTCCACTCAACAAGTAGATCCAGGTGGTCACCTTGCAAGCCTTTTTAGCTTGCTCTTGGTCTCCCTTTAACATTCAGTCCTAAAGGGGAATGTTCTTCATGGTTCCAGATTTTTTCAGCTTCTGACAAAGACCATTGGTTCCTGAGTACTCCAAAGCACTGGGTGGGACATATCATTTCAAAACTTTATTTTCAGGCATGGCCTAAACCAATCTAAAGATCAAATTTTAATGGCTGAAAGCAAGTGGGCTTACAAACTTTCTATTTTCATACACCCATATTTTCCCCAGAAAACAACTGAGTAAACAGTGTGGCTTTATCTGACTTCTGGCTAGACAAAGAAGAAAAACTACCATGAGGGAGAGGTCACACAAACACTCTCCATCTTATGATTTGTTTCTCTAGTACCCCACTCCCAAGGTACCATAGTGTGTTAGTCTGGGTACTTTAGAGTAGCAAATCCACAGAAACACATGTATAAAAGAGAGGTTTACATAAAGGTTAACTGCACATCCAGAAAACATCTAGACCCAGTGCTGCCCAAACCCACAAGTCCAACATTAACCCATATGTCTGACACCAATCCACAAAGTCCTCCTCTATCTTACAAAACACATGCAATGATGCCGACTGCAGGAGGAAAGCTGAATCAGTGAATGTGTAAGCATCTCAGCACTGGCAGGGGTCTCCACATGGCTGCTCCATCACCCAGGGCTGCATTGGCTTAGATCCATGCAGCTTTTTCTTGGGGATGTCTTGCAGGAAGTGATCCTTGCCAGCTGAAGCAGGGAACTGGCTAAGACAGCTGCACCCTGGTCTGATCATCACAAAGCAAGGGACCTGAGAGCTAGAAAGGCGAGGCTCACTGAGTCATTTATCTCTCCGCCCTTCAATTAACCCCACATGTGTTTCTCAGCTGGGTTGGCACAATAACTAACTACCTCAGAAGCTATCTTGCAATCTTTCCATCACCAGTGCCACAACTGGTATTTGGCATACTATAATATAGTTCTTAGCATCACTTCAACATGCAATCTATCACCATACAACAAACTGCCAATACATCAAATGCAAATGTATTGCTATCAAGTTGATTCTGACTCCTAGTCACCCTATGTAAGACAGAGTGGAACTTTTCTTTAGGGTTTCTTTCAAATTCATATCTTTATAGGAATAGTCTTCTTTCTCTTTCAGAGTGTTTGTTGGGTTAGCACATTAACATGTACACCAAGGAAAAGCCAGGGCTCCTTGAAACTAACAGTAGGCAGTTTTAATAAGAGTTTGGAGTTAATATTGAAGAGTTGTTCAGGGTTAAAACGTTTGAGTCATTTGCATACCTATTGGAGTTGAAGATCTGATACTGTCCTGAAAAGCCATTTAAAGGAGATGAAAACTGATCAGATAATGTAGATAACATTAACATTTTCTCGTCTCACAAGGAAGAGATAGTAGAAAGAAATTAGAAGTACATTGACATAAGAATTAAAATATAATTGTGTAATATAAATCTATTGGAGAGGGATTTGGTAGGCATAAACAGCCACTTTATCAAAAATTGCTTCTCTATGAGTCTGCAGTGGGTTTGAATTTTGCGGATTATACCAAGTAAGATGATGATTAATGAGTCATTGTTGACTATTGCCACTGATGGTTCAGAGAATTGGTGGCAGAAGCCTGATTTGATTGTTTATAAAAGTGGTTGGAAAATTAAGAGACTATTGAATATTGACTACAGTTTAGGAGACCTTTTAATGGGAACATATTGATAATTTAGTGTACTAACTCTGCCAAGAAAAATTAGAATATGTAAACTACATAAATAATATCTCATAATATAATGTGATATAAAATGAGAATAGAAGGTGCCTTCGAGTAGGTTCACTAGTAGAGCAAAACCAGTTATATAGTTCACACAGTTATATAAGCATACAAGTTCTTATTCTGAGTAAGTTCCACAGTTCCATATCCTTGCAATAGGTGTTAAACTGGAAGCTTCTCTTGACTAGCATTGATGTGTGGGATGATGAACTCATGATCAGACACTGACTGCAGAGGTGAATAAATCCAAGGTTGATAGGTAATTGGCAGATTCTGATGAATCTCAGGAGAGGTAGACCATAAAGCAGGCTACTAGTTGAAGGCCCAAAGTACCAGAGATCAGAGGACAAGCCAGATGCAGTATCCAGACCCAGCAAAAAATCAGGCAAGCTTTTCCACAGTGTCTCCTTTTATTGAAAGCAGCGGTGTGAGTGAAGTAAGGATGTTGCATCCCACCCTAATCTTTTTACAACAGCTCATAGCAGATCATACTACAGAGGGGATTACATTGTGTTATATCACATTAGGAAGGATTACTAGGTCTTAATTGCCAATCCTGACCCAGTTAAATTGACACAAACCTTAACTATCACAGAAGGTATTGTATTAAGAAATATATAGATTAATCCTGGAAAGGAACAGGGCCATCTTCCTGAGGTTTTCATACTGAATAGGCTTAATTTGCTTAATGGATTAAAAAGCAGTATAATCTGAGATAGGGGTATAATATATGGTTGGGGAATTGTGGGTAGGAAGGAACATTGTGAAACAACTGCTGGAAATATTAGAAACTGTTGACCAGTGATGATCTGAGAAATCATGATTGATCCATATATCTCAAGTGAAAGTGAAGATTATAAAAGTGTGCTTTTGTGATTTCCTCAGAAGTGAAAAAATCAATGTGGCAAGTGATTATCTATATTGATCCATTGTTTGAGAGCTATTGTGAAAGGATACAATCATTTGGGTGATCCAATCTTAAATGTGCCAAAGGGGAAATAAAATTTCTCAAAATTCTTATATAGATTCTCTGGTCTAACCAGGTTTGCAAGGCCGAATTGGGGTCATGGTAGTTGGGGGGAGGAAGCGTTTAAGAACTAGAGGAAGGTTGTGGGTTTCATTATTGATATACTGAACCCTAAGTGACTCATCTCCTCCCCACTCCCCCTCTGCAAGGTATGTCCAGACATCTACAGATGGGCATTGGATCCCCATCACGTGTCATCCTCATTGATGATGATATGATCCCCCACTCCCCCCGCCTTTGGTGTTTGAAGCCTGGTCCCTTCGGCCCTTCATGATCAAACATGTTGGTGTGCTGCTTCCATGTGGGCTTTGTTGCTTCTGGGCTAGATGGCCGCTTGTTTACTTTCAAGCCTTTAAG
>NW_022103940.1:2872625-2876320 GCF_000313985.2 Echinops telfairi | reverse complement strand
TGGGTGAAGGGAGACGCCAGGCAGTGTAAGATAAGATATAATAATAATTCATAAATGATTAAGGGTTCATGGGGGAGGAGGGAGTGGGGAGGGAGGGGGAGGGGCAAATGAGCTGATTCAGGGAACCCAAGAGAAAAGTGAATTTTGGGAATGATGAGGGCAACAAATGTATAGGTGTGCTGTACACAATTGAACTATGTATTGTGATGAATTGTATGAGCCCCAATAAAATGATTTTTAAAATTCTTATATAGATTATGAAAAGGAAAAAAGAGTACTAATTTACATAATTTAAGGCAAATCAGTCTTAACCTGATGAATTCAATTTTTTTAAAACTTCTGATAGTTTGATTTCCAAGACAAAAATCAATTACAAAATCTACAATATTTAACCACAGGACTCAGCATTCTGAAAAAATTTTTGCTATTGTCCCATATACAGTAAATGAAATGGACTTATTGGACCTCCTCTGGCTTCCCTATTGCTAAGGTGTAGGGATCATATGTCTTAATCCTACTTACTCGTATTATTTACCTATTCTGACACCAACAGTTTCTCTCATGGCATTCTACTTTTATGGTGGATTCAATCATTGAAATGGATGCACAGATCTCACAAACAATACTCACAATTATAAGAGTGCATTAGAGGATTTACTAGGTTACAACATGTTAGGATCAGGGAACAGTTAGGATAGTCATTGGTTCACGAAAACACCTCTACTCAACCAACAGCCAAGTCTCTCTCGAGCCTCTCAGTCATGTGGTCCCTTGGCACCTATCTATGAGAGGCCAGAAACCAGTTTACTTGTCCCTCTTACAGTCCACAGTCTGGGGCCAAATGAAGAGAAGATGCCTCATAGTCTCAGCGCTTGCAATTGAGACAAACTGAGCCCAGCTGCAGGTGACCTATGCCACTTAACATTTATTTTATTTTAAGCCACTAATTTTTTTAAACACAATACAGCATTTTATTTTATTTATCTACTTTTTGCTTTTATTATGAATTGCATGTGTTTACAGAGAATGTTAATTCGCCATTTAACAATTCATACACATTTTGTTTCATCTCATCGACTACAATTCCCACTTCCTCCCTGCTTTTCCTGTTTCCCTTCCTTGCTATTTCCTAACCCTTCTGAACTTAATCCTTGGACAAATACTATTCTTCTGATCTATAATTGTTTATTATTCTCCAATATGCGTTCCTCACCATTTTTTATTCCCCCTATAGACCCATCTCCTGTTCAAAAGCACTCTGCTTTACTTCCTCCATCTGCTGGAAAGTCCACCACTGTGTTTTGTGCTCTGGATCCTGGTTTTGCTTCTGCTTTTCTGGTGTCACAACTGTCTTCTGGATCCAGGAGGTGCACTGAACAAAGTTCTACGGGTCCCGAGTAAATATTTCACTCCTGAGTGTTGCTGGCAGTGGCATTCTTCTTCTACTGTTCAGAGGGCTCCTTGTATACCCAGCAGGATGGCATTGCAATGAATCCTTTTCACAATTACTCACAGGTGAATCCTATAAATATTTTTCCCTTCCTTCTTACACAGACTTTTGCAGGAAAAGGTCATTTGGTGGAGTTAGGCAGTGGTTCTCAACCTTCCAAATGCCGTCACCACAACCATGTGACCCCCCCCAACCATAAAATTATTTTCCTTGCTGCTTCATAATTGTAATTTTGCTACTGTTATGCATTGGGCAACCCCTGTGAAAGGGTCATTCGACCCCCAAAGGGGTCGCGACCCACCGGTTGAGAACCGCTGAATTAGAGCCTTTGACTAGAGGAACCACATTAAGTAATTCCCTGTCCCTGCTCCAAACGACCTCAATGTTCCTATCTGAGCCCTCAGCCACTGCTACTCATTCCCTTAAGATATTTGATTATACCTAAGAACTTTTCATAACCTTGTCTCCTGTATGATCCAACACATCCACAGATATATTTGCAGCAAAAGTAAATACTCATGTATAAATATCCTCTGCCAAACCTACACGTACTCTTTCTCTACCCCCCCACACAAGCTCACTCAGCTTATGTCTATCCATGAGTCTTCTCATAGATCACTTTATCTAAACCGTCTAGACTTTGATGTTGCTTATTTCCATAGGAAACACGGTTTCATGCAGCTTTTTCTTCATTAGTATGTGTAATAATAATTTATTTTCCTTGTGTATGTTATTATAACTTGTAATTTTCTTCATTAAAAATTTTTCTCCACGAATCAATGAGATCTATGAAGACAAAATTCATGCCTGATTCTCCACTATTGTAATACCAGCATAATACTAACATAGAGAGGGCTCTTCACAATTGTATTTTGAACTGAAGGATGGATCTTTTTGAGGTCTATCTCATATACATGCATTCATTTTAAGTTTCCTTGGCATGAGACCTTGCCTCTGTTCTTTTCTGTTGTACTTATGAATAGCTATTTTTTACAGAGTATAGTCTTTATTTTAAAAATAATCACATCATTAGAGACACATTTTTAGGGCCTGGAAAACAGACCCAGTTTATAATACAATTTTATCATTTCATGATTTTTTATCTTTGTATTTTGGAATTTAGAGAAATCTTTGTAAAGTCGTTGTGAGATTTTATATACATAGTGTTTGGATGTGGTAATTATGGTAATACTGTACAAAACTATCTCCTTATTTTTTCAAGAGTAGAATTTCTCCATTGTGTCTTTGTTTTGATTTTAGCTTTATATTATCTGGTTTGGATGAGTTTGCAGAGCAAATTAGTTTTCCATTAAATAATTTATACACATTTTATTCCATGACATTGGTTGCAATCTCCGTAGGGTAATATCACTTCTCTCAATATTCTTGCTTTTGACCATCCTAAATTTCATATTTCAGCACTGCTCCTAAGTTGGCACTTTCCAAATAAATCACAGAATAGAGAGTAAACATATAGATGCACACTGATTATGCAGACTTATAGGTGACATGTTTAAATGTGGAGGAGACTAGTATATTTAAAGCAATTAATGGTATTGATTTGGACCATATGGAGATAAATACATTTCTAAAAATTTAGAAGTACCGTGTGATAGCTCCACTGTTCATTATGATCCTGAAGGTTCAACATGAATTTTCTAATGACTTCCTTTCTTTTCTTTACAATGATTTTCATAAATCCAAAAAAGTCTCATGTATATTTTTCTATAAATCCCTTATAAAATGGTCCTAATTTATATTTTCTTTTATATAGGAGCCCTGGTCATGTAATGAGTTGCACATTGGGGTGATAATCACAAGGTTGACAATTAAAACCCACCAGGAACTCTACTGAAGAAAGATGAGATAATCTGATTCTGTAAAGATTTATAGCCTCAGAATCCATAGACATTAATTCCACTGTGTTATATAGTGCTGCTATGAGTCAGAACTGATTCAGTGGCAGTGGGTTTCGTTTCTACGGTTTGTTTGTTTTTTTAATAACTCGATGCGGTGTTTCCTTCTATCGTGCATTACCGTACTTACCGTATCTATGAGCTGGAACTGACACCAAGGCATCTAACAAGGAAGTTAGGGCAACATATCAATTTTTTTTTTAAATCAATTTATTGGGGCTCATACAATTCATCACAATACATAGATCAATTGTATAAAACACATCTATACATTTGTTGCCCTCATTATTCCCAAAATTCGCTTGCCTCTTGGGTTCCCGGAATCAGCT
>NW_022103940.1:2854841-2861014 GCF_000313985.2 Echinops telfairi | reverse complement strand
ATCAATTGTGTAAAGCGCATTTGTACATCGTTTCTCAAAACATTTTCTTTCCATTTAAACCCCCGACATTAGGTCCTCATTTTTCCCCTCCCTCCTGGAATTCTATTTTCAATGATAAACTCTTGATTATTTTATTGTTAGGTACCATTCGGTAAGTTACTACCTATAGGGGCCATATAGATGACCGACTGTGAGAGAATGGAATAATGCACTATCCTGCACCATCCTCACAAACCTTGTTTGAGACCAGCATTGCCTCCACTGTGTCAGTTCATCGCTACAGGGGTCTTCCTCCTTTTAGCTGACTATGCCAGGCTTGATGTCCTTTTTTAGAGACTTAATCACTCCTGACCACATATGCAAAGTTCATAAAGTCTCATCATCCTTGCTTCTAAGGAGCCTCTGGCTGTACTTCTTTGAACAAAGACTTGTTCATTCTGGCATTTCATGGCATATTTAATATTCTTCACCAACATCATAAATCAAATGCATCAATTCTTCAGAAGTATTCCTTATTTGTTGTCCAGCATTTACATGCATATGAGGCAATAGAAAACATCGTGGCTTGTATCAGAGTCACGTTAGCCTTTAAAACAACCTCATTGTTTTTTAGTACTTTAAAGAGTGATTTTGCAACAGATTCACTCAATGCAATTATCATTTGATTTCCTGGCTCCTGCTGCCCTGGGTGTTTAATTTGGATACAAGTAAATAAAATCCTTGGGAACATCAATATTTTCTCTGTTTAATATGATATTGATTTTTCAGACGTTCTCAACCTTGTTAATGCTGCAACCCTTTAATACAGTTCCTCATGTTGTGATGACCCCCAAGCATAAAATTATTATCGTTGCTACTTCATAACTGTAATTTTGCTACATTTTTGAATCGTAATGTAAATATCTGAAAGGCAGGAGGCATTTTCATTGTTACAAATTGAACATAATTAAAGCATAGTGATTAATCACAGAAACAATGTGTAATCATATATTGTGAAATATTTATTTCTAATTACAAATAAATGAAATTTTGTCTTGAAGCATGGTGTAGCATGGGTCTTCACGCGGGGTCCTCATCTTTGGATGCATCTGCATGTGGGCGGACCCGCCTGGAGATGGAAAGAGGAGCGGTGTCTCGGTTCCTAAGACCATGGGAAATATGTGTTTTCTGATGGTCTTAGGCGACCCCTGTGAAAGGGTCCATACTGAAGGCTGTAGATTTTCATTTTTATTATTAAGTGCTTCAAATTCTCTTTGCTTTTAGCAAGCAAGATTCTATCAGCAGCACATTGTAGGTTGTTAGTGTTTCCATCCCGATGCCACATTGGTCTTTATATAGTCCCACTTCTCTAATACTTAGCTCAGCAAATAGATTGAAAATCAGTATAGTGCAAGGCTATAACACTGAAACACAACTTTCTTGATTTAAAACTACAAATACCTAATAGGCTCTGCATATGCACAATTATATGTAATTTTCTGTAAGTAACAGAGTTGGATGGCTCTGAATAGCCAATAAAACTAGGTAAACATATTTTTGATGCTCTCTGCTTTAAAACAAGATAAATCTGTTACCAGCAATACTCCTTATTGCAGGTCCACTTCTGAATCCTGTTTCAATTTCTGGCAATATCATGTTGCTGTTCTGCTGCAATATATTCTTAATTATCTTCAACAAAATTTTATTTGCATGAGATATATAATGATATTGTTAAATAATTTCCACATTCTTTTGTAGCTCTTTGCATATATATATATTCATATATATATATATATTCCAGTTGTTTGGCCATATCACTGTCTTCCAAATTTCATTTCTTGGTCATATGCTATCTCCCAAAATGTGTGAAGGTTGACCAGTTGTTTTTAATATAATAACTCTAGATATTCCTTCAATCTTATTTTCATTTGTTTTGTGTTACTCAATATATTATCCATCCCCAAATGAAATTAGTTCCAGCATTTAAAAAAATATCCTGTCTTTGGGGTATTCTATATAAAATATCATATTGTGTGCAGAGATTTATTTATTCTGTGTTAACTTAAGTAGGTAATATGCTTTTAAAAAGTTGTCCATTTCTTCTGTTTTTAAATTTGGTGGAATACAGACCTTCATAATGTATAATGATCTTTCTTAGTTCAGTTGATCCTGTTTTGTTGTCATCCCTTTCAGGCATTTTTCAAAATATTTGTTTTTTCTTTGTTTTTTTAAAATTTGCCAGTGCTTTATCATTTTTTAAAAACACTATTATTAATTCAGATTTAACACATGTCATATCATTCCATAGTTCAATTACGTCAAGCAGAATTGTATGATTGCTACCACAATCAGTCTCCAAACATTCTTTTTCTACATGGATTCCTTGACATGGTCTCCCTTTTACCCAATCACCATCACTGTAAACCCTCATTAAACTTGCTGTCCCTACAGGTTCATCAGTCCTGGGTTTCATACACCAAAAAATGGAAAAACATATAGCACAACGTCAAGAGGGTATCCTCCACTGATATAACACCTCTAAGATACACCCCTGTATGAACATACAGAAACAAAACAATACAAACCAAAAATACAGCAAATTTTTGAAACCAGATCTGGTATGGCCTGCTTCATAGGGCATGTATTAGTCTGGGGAGTCTAGAGAAGCAAAACCAGGGAGACTCACATGTGTCTAAGAAAGAACTTTATATCAAGGAACAATTGTATATTAAGAAAACATCCCAGTCCAGTTCAGATCAAGGCTATAAATCTGATATTAGCCCATATTTCTGATACCAGTCTATAATTTCCTCTTGAAACTCACGCAACACATGCAACAATTCCGAGAGCAGGAAGATCATAGGGGGTGGAAATTCTTGTGGATGCAGTGTCGGTGGAAACATCTCAGTGCTGGTGTGGGTCTCCATGTGGCTCCTCCAGCTCCAGGGTTCTGGTTCTATCACAGGTCTCCACGTAACTTCAGCAGGAAGACAAGCAGAATCTCTGTGTATCCCGTCCTCAGGGAAGAAGAGAGGAATTCCCAGAATCTCTCAGGACAAGGCCATGCTCATACAGAGTCCTCATTGACAGGCTAGACTCCACCCCTGTGCAAGCTGACAGGAGGTTATGTATCTGCCACAGAGAGATTTTACTGACAAAGTTTTAAATGTTCAGGCAGATTTATGCCTTCACTTTTCTATACTCATCTCTCCCAAGCACTCTGTTAAGTGACCGCTTTCTGCCCAAACCTCAATTTTAGATAAGGGGAGTTCTCTGGTGGCTTATTTCATATGTAGTTTGTCAAATGAATCTTTCGCTCTCATTGTCATTCATTGCCTTCTGCATGCCAGATTCTCACAATTTAGACTTTGATACTAATCTTTCTTTTGACTTTGGATATATGGGTTCCAATCCTTCAGAGACTGATGATGGTGTGCTTCTTCCATGTGAACTTAGTTGACAGATCACTTAGATGACTGCTTGTTCAGAGACAAGATTTTAAGATCCCAGATGCTAATTTATCTAATAGCTGGGCACCAGCTACATTCTTCACCACATTTTGCTATAGTACCCATATTTTGTGTTTCCTTCCTGAGGGCGAGTATAGTGCAGGGCCATGATGTAAGAAATAATTGTTTTTATGTTAGTTCTTATGTTAGACCTAGGATTTATTGCCAGTCCAAACCCATTTCTGGATCTATGCTTTTTTATTTCTTTTAATTTCTTATTACTTGGGAGTTAATACATATGTCATATCATTCCATAGTTCAATTGTGTCAAGCAGAATTGTATGATTGCTTCCAAAATCAGTCTCCAAACATACTTTTCCTTCTTGAATTCCTTGACACCATCTCCCCCACCATTCCCCGTATGTCCCACCCTAAACCCTTGTTTTATTTGTTGTCCAATAGGCTCATCATCCTGGGTCTCATTTACTGAAAAACAATCCCAGGAAAACCAATAACACAATTTCAAGAGGGTGATCCCCACTGGCAGAGGACCTGTGAGATACACCCTAATATGAACACGCATAAACAAAATAGAACAGAATGTCCATCACAGGATTGCCAGAATAATAAACACCTTAGTACAACACATAGGGTGTTGAAGTAGCAAGACCTTGTGTGTCTGCCAACCAAACCATTCTTGGAAGCTGTCTTCTGCTTCCTCAGACACCATGTGTTTTCTGACTGAAGTCCTCAAGCTACAAGTGTGTCTGAAGTACAGCCCAGCTCATTCAGTAGAGTTCCTGCATGGCACCTCATGATGCAACCTCTGAAGCATGCTGTGCATCCCAAATATCCAGATTTCAGTGCCCCCAAATTACCCAGCACCCTGCCTGGGTCCCTGTGATACCCCCAGATGTCTAAGTTCAATGTTGCCCTCCTGCTACATGCTACCAAAGACATTCCCCACCTAGTGACACCCTAAATATCCTCTCCCCACTTGGAGGTCAGCCCTCCCTCGCCTCCCCTCAACAAACATGCACCTATGCTCCCCCAACCATGACCATTCCCTCTCCCTTCTCCTGCGCTGCCTCTCCCATGAGTAAGCCTCATATCTCTGGCAAGGCAGCCTCCCTCTCCAGGTGATGTCACCACAGATCCACATGGAAGCCGCTTGTTAATCCTTACAAGAACCAACTTCTTGTCTTGTTGATTTTTCTATTATTTTTCTGTTTTCAGATTCATTATTTCTGGTCTTATCTTTATTATTTATTTTCTAGTGGTGGCTAAGTGTGTTTTGATGCCTTTGTTCTAATTGTAGGTGTAGGGTTAAGTCATTTTCTTTGAACCATCCTGCTTTTTGATGTGTGACTTATAGGTAGGTATACATTGCTTCCTGAGTCCTACTTTTGCTGTGTACCAAATATTTTGGTATATTGTGTTTTTGTTCTCAATTTTTTGCTCAATATCCATGTAATTGGGGGGTTTGTTTGTTTGTTTGATATTCCTATTATTGATTTCTAATTTTATAACATTGTGGTTTGAAAAGATGGTTTGTAGTATCTCAATATTTTTAAAACTATTGATGCTTGCTTTGTGGCCTAACTTGTAATATATTCTTGAATACATTCCATGTGCACTGGAAAGTAATGTATATTGTTTTATTATGTTCTTCTATAATTTTGTTGGCTTTCTTTCCAATTCATTTGTCTCCCCTCTAGAGTAGTGTATTGAAAACTCTTATTATTATTGTAATATTGCCTATTTTCTCTTCAACTCTAAAAGATGTTTATTATGATTATGATTTCTTCTTGGATTGTGGCTTTGGTCATTATTTTATAACCTTCTTTGTCTCTTATAATGGATTATATTTTGATGTCTATTTTACCAGAAATTAATATCGATACATATATAATTTTTACTATGTTTCACTTGACATATTTTTCCTATTCTTTGATTTTTAGTCAATTTTAGTCTTTTTTTCACAAACCATTCTATTGGGAGCTAATCCATATATCATACCATTCCATTGTTCAATCATATCAAGCAGTATTGTACATTCAGTATCACAATCAGTTTCAAAACACTTTCTTTGTTCTTGAACTCCGTGATATCAGTTCCAATTACCACTACCAACCCACCTCCCCCATCATACCCTCCAGGAACACTTATTCTATTTATTGTCTCGTTAGAGTCACCTATCCTGGGTTCATATACTGCAAAAATAGAGAACACATAACAAAGAGTCAAGAAGACTACCCACACTGACAAAATGCAACAAAGACAAGCCCCAATATGAAAAAAATCTCACAAAATATAAAAAACCAAATCAAGCACAAAGTGTATCAAAGAGGATATCAAATGACAAGGTTTTAAACGTTTAATTCAGATTTTTTATTTTAACTTACTATAGTAGTCTCTTCAATAATCTCTGTCGGATAACCAGTTATCCTCACCCGTCAATTATAATTAGAGGGGAATTACTGGAGTTTTATTCCCTGTGTAGATACTGCACATGTATTTTGGATTTCTACTGTCATCCATAGCCTTTTTCACACAAGAATCTTGCAATTTAAACTCAGATAGTATTCCTTCCTCCGGATTGGGATTATATAATTTATAATCCTTGGATCACGCATGTTGATGTGCTTCTTCTGTGTGTAGGCTTAGTTGACATCTCACTTAGAAGGCTGCTTTTTTGAAAACAAGCTTTTAAGACCCCAGTTGTTATTCTTTTTTTTTTTTTTT
>NW_022103940.1:2803691-2852820 GCF_000313985.2 Echinops telfairi | reverse complement strand
GCTCCAGTCTCTCCTCCTCCCCCGTCATCTGCTCCTGTGTGCTCTGGTCAGATATATCCTTCTCCCGAAGCTGCAGATTCAGTGCCATCCTTTCTGATAGCCAGGCACGATCTAATTTTTTCACTATAGTTTGCTCTAGCAACCATATGAGCCATGATATAAGAACTAATTGTTCTTAGATTAGAGCTAGGTTTAAGTGTGAACCCAAAATCCATTTCTGAATTTATGTTTTTCATCTACCTCTGGTTCACCTTAGAGCCATCCTTGTTAATTTATGATAGAAAAGCTTATTGATCATTTCCCTGGAGCATAAGTACCTTCTGTTTATAGTGTCATTGATTAGCCCATAGTACTGATTTCAAAACACTATTGAGAAAGAGATATTGAACAAGAGTAGGCTTACTGCATATCACAGCACATGGATTATTCACTTATACAGAATAAATCCCTTGAAACTCTGTGGGATTTAACTTTAAACTCATTGATTTGGACTTCCATTGCTTCAATTCTACTGTTTTGTTCTTTCAGGATGCTATCAAGTCCTAATATCTTAGTATTTGTCTTCAGATTTCTATTTGGATATGTTAAGTTATATCTAATTTTCTTTTGTTTTGTCAGAATTTTCTTTTAGTGCTTTCTTGTCTGTTTTTGCTTGTTTTCTGTAGCTCTGAGGAAAGTTTTCTCCATCTCTTTAAAGCAGTTGAGCATTATTTATCTGAACTTCCTCACGGGAAGGTCTAATGTGTTTTACTCGATATGGGAAATTGGGGTCTATGTTTGTGATAGGCCACTTGTTTGTGACACCTTTTGTTGTGCAAATAAATTGGCTACGTTGTTTTTACACCTACCTCTGTTGATAAGGTAGTCATAGAATGAATAATGTGTTCTGTCCACTAATTGTTGCTGCTGCAGCTTCAAGGGTGGCTAGGTCATGTGAAAGTAGCTTGTTCTGAGTAAGGATTCAAGACAGACATAAATTGGTTATTTCTTGTCAAAGTTATAGTCTCAGAATTGACTTTTGCAGGTCCTCAAAGTTGTAGGTAAATAATTGAAATGGATGTCATGAAAAGATGGAAGATACAGTGTACAAGAAACTCTGCCCTTCTGCTTGAACACATCCTCACTTGAGCTGAATGTCAGAGTAGGGTCTAGCATCAATGCAAATAATCCATCTCTGAGAGGGATCAGCTGTGTGGGCCTGCAACTTTCAACTTCAGGACTGTGGGAAGTAAATAAACTTCAAACTCTTGAGATTAAATTAAAATTTATATCTGGGCCAGGAGAGGTGTGCAATGTGAGGTCAGCTCACCTTTCCATGTCTCCTGTTGTTGCATCTTGTCAGAGAAGCCAAGAATTCTCAGCTTTTAAAAGGTGTTTTTTTCATTAATTTCCTCCCTTTGAATTGTCAGGCATTGTCTTGTTCATATTGTGGTTCTCTTGGTGATGATCAGAACTCAGATTTGTTAATATTCTCCACTTTTTGAAGTATTTGTTGAGAGAGGCTGTTACAAAGCATCTGGCTACATGGACATGCTTTTTTTCTCTTCCTACACTATTCAATATTATGATAAACGGAAGTTGCCACTGAGGATTCGAATTTTTAAAGAAAATATTTAAAAAGGACAATGGAATCATACCATATAATATACATCCAATTATATAAAGCTAGATGTGCTTATTTCATGAAAGGATTCCCCTAGTGTCTACTCACAAATAATATCTGGTTTATAGAAAAGTTCATTGTATTTTATAATGTTTTATATAAACTACTAGCAAGTTTAATACTGGAGGGCACTGGGGATTGTAAATAAGGATGTTTGACTGAGGTAAATGAGAGATACTTTTATGTCAACAACGTTATGTTATGTCATTATTTTCTCAATATCACCAAGCCTTTATAAAAATACATAGTTTTCTATTTTGCACCATAGCTTTAATTTTCCAAGATAAATTAAGATATTATACTAAGAGTACTAACAATATATTATATCAATTGAATTATTGAACCACGGGGAAATTGGAGAGTTATAAGTGAAAACATTTAGAGGGCAATGTACCTAAAGCAATGATTTTATTTTTCACGCTGCAGATTGCCAAAAACTCATTTTCCTGAAGAATACCCTCACCAACCTCTAATGAAGATAATTTTGTCAAGATCATTAGATGCTCAATAGTGTATGGGAAGAGCTGTAAAAGAATTGCACCTGGCTGTTCTTACAATGGTTTGTATATCAGGGAATGGGAAATGGTGATCAGATTAGTTACTGGTTATTTTAAATTAGTTACAGAACTTGCAGATGCTTTTGAGACAGAAAACATGTCTTTTCATACATGACAGAAAACAGGTTCAGAATCATCTTATAAATTTTAGTTTCACAACAGGCACAGGCCTGTCAATTTATGTCTAATTATGTTTTTCCATAGGAGATAAAAAATACCTCAGGGTTTCTATAATAAAGGCTCACTAAAGGGAAATGAAAAATAAGTTTGAAAATTTGTGGCAGGACTTATGTTAAATCATATGTTAACTGCTCTAATAATCCTTTAACAGCCACAGTTACAATGTGCCTTTATGGGAGGATATTTCTCAGCCTCTGTAGTGACAATTACCTTCTGACAATGCAATTAGATGGAAAAGTAATTAATTGTGAGTCTGTATTTAAATAATGAAAAAAATTATGTCCCTGTTTAAATCATTCTAAATATGTATAAATTACCTCCATATCAAAGTAATCACCAAACCCAGCCAATTCAGAGCACTCACAATGTATGTAATTAATTTTATTCAAATAATTTGTCATTTTGCATATTATATGAATTTACTTATTATTTATTAAATACCTATATTAGGGAGTTGTTTAATAGAAGATATAAAGCTTTAACAAGCTGATGAAGCCCTGGAAGCAGTCACTAGTCTATACAAGTAAATTTGGAAGACAGCTACTTAGCCAAATGAGGGGAACAGATCTATCTTTATAACCATTCCAAAGAGAGGTGACTGAACCGAAGGCTCAAATTGTATAACAATACCATTAATATCATATACAAGTAAAATTTTACTGAAAATAATTCAACAATGTGCAGCAGTATGTTGACTGGGAGCTGTCAGAGATTTGGGCCAGATTCAGAAGAGGATGTGGAACAAGGGATATCACTGTGGATGTCAGATGGATGTTGACTGAAAGCAGAGAATACCAGGACTAGGTTTATGTTTATTTGTGTTTTATTGACTAGGCAAAGGCCTTCAACTCAGTGGATCATAGCAAACTATTAATAACTTTGAATAGAATGGGAGTTCCAGAACACTTCATTGTATTCCTGTGGAATTTGTACAAATATCAAGAGGTGGATATGCAAATGGAACACTGTATGCTGTAAAATCAGGAAAGCTGTGTATCAGGGTCATATGCTCTCACCATACTTATTCAATCCGCATGCTGTGCAAGTCGCCAGAAAATATGGCTTAGATGAAGAAGAATGTGACATCAAGATGGGAACACTTGTTAAAACCTGTGGTATGCTATTTTACGAAATCGATTTGTATTAATACATATGTTATATTATCTTATGAAACAAAATTTGAATGCTATTTGTGTGCAATATTACTTGCTTAAAGTGAGGAGGACTTGAAGCACTTGCTGCTGAAAATGAAGGACTACAGTCTTCAGAATGGATTACAATTCAGTGTAAAGAAAACCAAAATACTCATAATTGGATCTATAGACTACATCGTGATAAATGGAGAAAAGGTTGAAGATTTCAAGGATTTTATCTTGCTTGGATTCACAATCAATGCTCATGGAAGCAGCAAGCAAGAAATTAAAAAATGAGTTGCATTGGGTAAATGTACTGCATAAGACGTCTTTAGAATATTGAAAATTAAGATGTTACGTTGAGATCTAAGGTGAAACTGACTCAAATCATGGTATTTTCAATAGCCTTATATGCATGTAAAAAGTGGACATTGAATAAAGAAGACTGAAGAATTGATGCATTTCAATTGTTGCTAGAGAAGAATTTTGAAAGTTTTATAGTACTAAAAGAACAGAATGTGGTGAAGAAAGCTGATGGTGCCCGGCTATCAAAAGATACAGCGTCTGGGGTCTTCAAAGCTTGAAGGTAAACAAGCGGCCATCTAGCTCAGAAGCAAGAAAGCCCACATGGAACAACATATCAGCCTGTGTGATCACGAGGTGTCGAACGAATCACTGAAGACAAATGGGTGCATAATCAAATGTGGCGAAGAAAGCTGATGGTGCCCAGCTAACAAAAAGTATAGTGTCTGGGGTCTTAAAGGCTTGAAGGTAATCAAGCGGCCATCAAGCTCAGAAGCAACAAAGCCCACATGGAAGAAGCACACCAGCTTATGCAATCACGAGGTGTCAAAGGGATCAGGTATAAGGCATCATCAGAACAAAAAGTCTTACCATAGTGAATGATGGGGGGAGTACACAGTGGAGACCCAAAGCCCATTAGTAGGCCTCTGCAAGGGGTTTCCAGGAGGAGACGAGCCAGTCAGGGTGCGATGTAGCAACGATGAAAAATACAACTTTTCTCTAGTTCCTAAATGTTTCCTCCCCGCTCCCACTATCATGACTCGAATTCGACCTTGCAAGTCTGGCTAGACCAGAGGATGTACACTGGTACAGATAGGAACTAGAAATACAGGGAATCCAGGGCGGATGATCCCTTCAGGACCAGTGGTGTGAGTGGCGATACAGGGAGGGTAGAGGGAGAGTGGGTTGGAAAGAGGGAACCGATTACAAGAAACTATATGTGACCTCCTCCCTGGGGGATGGACAACAGAAAAGTGGGTGAAAGGAGACGTTGGACAGGGCAAGATATAACAAAATAATAATTTATAAATTATCAAGGGCTTATGAGGGAGGGGGGAGCGGGGAGGGAGGGGAAAAATGAGGACCTAATGCCGGGGTGTTAAGTGGAGAGGAAATGTTTTGAGAATGATGAGGGCAATGAATGTACAAATGCACCTTACACAACTGATGTATGTATGGATTGTGATAAGAGTCATATGAGCCCCTAATAAAATGATTTTTTTTTAAAGTACAGACTGATCTGTCTTGGGAGAATTATGACCAGAGTTCTCCCTAGAGGTAAAGACGGCAAGACTTCTTATATACTTTGGGCACGTTGTCAGGAGAGACCAATTCCTAGAGGATGATATTATGTTTGATAAAGTAGAGGGGCAGTGAAAAGACAAAAGGCCCTCAAGGAGATGGATTGACACTGTGGCTGTAAAAATGGGCTTAAGCAGAGGCACAGTTGTGGGGACAGCATAGGATCTGGCAGTATTTCATTCTGTTGTGTATTAAGTTTTTATGGGTCAAAACTGACTTGATAGTACCTAGCAACAACAACAATTCATTTAATGATTTGCTCTTGCTTCAAAAGAACAAGGTGCTATTGTAGTGTTCATCCATGTTCATGTTTTGCATTAAATTATAGTATGTGTGGGGAGTAAAATTATCATGGTTGCAAACCATCAATTCTTAGAAAATATCAGAAAAGAGTCTGTCATCGAAGTATGTAAGTAACCCAAAAGCAAACCGTAAGGTTTTTTTTTAAAAAGCACTGGAACCACCTATTTCAGTGTATGTTATAAAATGATGTTTATTTTGTGCCTGAAGCAAAGCAAGTAATATGAAGGGAATAAATTGTTTCCTGTGATTAGTCCAAATAAAATGACCTCAATTAACAACTACTGTTAGCTTTTAATAACTGTGGCAGAAAATGTGGCTGGAAATTTATTGTCAACAACTTAAGAAAACTGGAGCAAACTATGAGCACAACTGGACAATAGCCTATATCAATTCATGCTGACTTCATTTTTAAAATATGTGGATACGAATTATTAGAAAATATCATGAAAAAGTATGTAGAGAAGCTATTTAAGTATTGCATACAAATAGCTTTCAAATTTTGTTTCATAAAATAGTATAACAAAAGTATTAATACCAATCTAACAATATTTAGTAAAATAGCTATTATGCATTGATCTGGGTCTCCTTGCGAAATCATTTGAATCCCTAATCTCCATACCTGTGAATGTGATCTTATTGAAAGAATGTTTTTTTTTCCTTTGTAAATGCTCTTAGTTAAATTCCATCAAAATAGAATGTGTCCTTATCCAAACCCTATCTGTGCATTGTTTTGTAAAAAAGGGAGAAGTGCAAATAAGGAATGCAGCCACCTGGAACTAGGAAAGAGGCACAGAGCGGTCACTCTCTCAATAGAGGTAATACTCTTATTTGAACTTCTAGCCTTCTAGAACTGAGAAAATTAATTTCTATTACTTAATGCCACATATGTGGCAATGTTTTGTTTTAAATCTTGATTTTACATTAGGTGAGAATTTACATTTCAGATCAACTTTATGTTCAATAGTTTAAACTACTAATCAAAAATTGCAACAATTTACTCTTCAACCACTATTTGATTTCTTTTCTCCCTCTTGTACTCTGCTTTTTCCATTTCACCCAATTTAACAGCATTCCCAACAAATTAAGATAATAACCATTAAAGAATTATGATAAAAAATCTTTTAAGTGATCCTTGCCCCTTCATTCTCTAATATAGCCAATCTACTATATTTATTAACTGGTATGGCACATGAGTATTTTTATACTATACTTATGATTATAACATTTATATTCTACAGATGCCATGGCTCATTTACCACCTACCATATTGAGTATTCACCATGATAAAGGTAAAACCTTGGTATTCACTTAACCCCCAAAGTGGGCATTCTTTGTCTATTTCTTTTACCTCCCATCTCAGCTTAGATTAATCATTGCCATTGACCTACAGCCTAGTTTTCCCTCCATAGTTGCAATCGGTAAGCTGTCCTTCCTACTATTATGGTCTTCTTTTTTAGGAATTGATCCTAAGATTTTTTCATAGATGTTGTTTGTCATCGTGTCTAGGCCATTTGTCAGAGTCTGAATACATATGGTAAATTGTCCTCTAATTATCATCTTTCACTCTGTTCTAGATTATCTGACAGCATTTTTCCCTTTATGTCTCATTTTTGCTTAAATATTTTTATATCAGTGTCTTCTGAAATTAGGGTTATTAGGCTACTTCAGATGCTGTTTCTGGAATTTCTACCTATTCTGCCTGAATCAAAATGCCTAACTCAAGTCCATTTTGAAAAATAAAATTCAGATTGGTTTTTCTAAATATTTATTTTTGCCCCTTGTGTAAGTCAGAATAGTTTTAAACAAAATACTGAATTATGTGTGGATATTTACTATTTACAATTAATTAGAAATAGGTATAATTTTACATGGTACAATAGTTAGGTACTTAGCAATTAATCAAATGGTCAGTAATTCTGTAGAATAGAAGACTTGACAATCTGCTTGCTTAAGTACTAAAGCAAAACCACTACCATAAAATCAATCCTTACTCAGAGCAATAAACTGCTGACCTTTAGGTTAGCAGCCCAACGAATAACCCAATCGGCCACCAGGGTCCGTTGTCATAAAAATTACAACCTACCGTGTTTCCCCGAAAGTAAGACATCCCCCCCAAAATAAGACCTACTTACAGTTTTGCCTCTTGCTGAAATATAAGGCATCCTACGAAAATAAGACCTCCCCGAACATAAAGTCTCCCTGATAATAAGGCCCCCCGAAGCTACCGTAACTCTGGACTCTGGACTGCAGTGGCTGGCGCTGCAACGCAGCTCACTGTTGGCCACAGCGCAGCCGGAGCAGACAGGAAGTGTGAGTAAATGTACCATAGATTGTTGTACGTGGAAATAATGGTAGTAACAAGAAATTCTTAATACTGTACGATTCACAGTTTGTCTGGTTATGCTGGTTTGTAATGACAACTACTACCGCACCGTATACAGGTAATAAATTTCTTTTTGTTCAACAATAAATGTGTACCATATTCTTCTTCATGGAAAAATAAGATATCTCCTGAAAATAAGACATAGCGCATCTTTGGGAGCAAATATTAATATAAGACACTGCCTTATTTTCAGGGAAACACGGTAGAAAACCTCATGAAGGAGCCCTGGTAGTGGAGTGGTTACTCATTGGGCTGCTAACTCCAAAGTCAGCAGTTTAAAACCGTCAGCTCTTCCTCAGGAGAAAGACTGGGCTTTCTATCCTTGTAAAGATTTACTCTCTCAGAAAGGCAGAAGAGCAGTTCTAGCCTGTCCTAAAAGGCTACTATGAGTTGGAAGATACTCCAAGCCAGCACGTTTTGAAGAAACCCTATGAACGGTTTTCCTGTCATTGTGAGTTGGAAATGAATCACTTGAACACATAAACAACTAAAATGGTATGCTCTGTTGCACAATATCAATAGTATGTGAGCCACTTGCATATTGGTTAACATATGCCATCCATAATAGTTAAGGTTCTTTGGGATGCAAATGACAGAAAAATACTCTCACTGATATAATTATAATATGTTTGATATATTGAATGAAAACTTTTAAATTTAAATAACTGATATTTCTGTATATAATCCTAGTTAATCAATGACTTTGAGAACAAAATAGTCTATTTGTCTCGGATTCTCATAATGGAAACTATTTTTTTAAAACTCCTTAAAAAGACTTGCTGAAAGAATAATGAATTCTTAATTTATCCCATAGATTGGTTTTTACGTATGAAGAGGTAAAATTAATTGAATAAGGTCATAGAATTTTAATCTATAAATCAGAATATCAGTTAACACCCAGGATTTGTTGATGATGGCAACAAATGTACAAATGTGATTGACACAATGGATGTATGGGATATAAAATGATTTTTTTAAGCTGCCATATTTTCAGCTGAGAAATTATAAATTTTCAGCTGTATTGTCTTTACATGGAACTCGACCAGACATTGTGTCTAATATAAAATGCTTTTGTTAAATATGCTAATAATACCTGTGGTAGTTACATAATCTGGTGTCAATTAGGCACTTAAAAAGATTATGAGTGAAGGGGTGGAGTCTGGCTTGTCAATCAAGATATAACCAATGAGGACTCTGTGTGGGCATGGCCTTCTCCTGAGAATTCTGGGAACTCCTGGATTTTTCCCTTGGAGGCAGGAGACACTTCTCTCTTGCCTTCAGCTCACTCCCTTGGAGACTCTACTGGCAACACTGACTTCTTGAGATGATGCTCGACTGACAAGACTCAAGGCACTAAGCCCTGCGAGCTGGAGAAGCCACCAGACCTCTGGAGCCAGAGAAGCCACATAGAGACCCCTGCCAGCGCTGAGATGCTTACAACACCTCTAAATCCCAGGACTTCCAACCCACTGGCCTGTGATCCTCCTGTAGTAGTCATCATTGCATGTGTTTTGTGAGTCTGAAAAGGATTTTCTAGATTGGTATCAGACATATAGGCTAATATTGGACTTATGGACTTGATCTGGACTGGGCTGGGATGTTTTCTCAACGTTTAATTGCTCTTGTATATAAACTTCTTTTTTATACACATATACATCTCCCTGGATTTATTTCTCTAGTCTACCGAGTCTAACACAATATCCATTATAAAATGTTGTATTAGTCTGGGTATTTTGGAGAAACAAATCCACAGCAACTCATATATAAGAGAGAATTTTATGTAAAGAAAAGGTGCATCACGAAAACATCCCAACCCAATGCTGCCCAAGCCCACAAGTCCAACATTAACCCATTAACCCAACACCAGTCCACAAAGTCCTCCACCTCACAAAACAGAGGCAATGATGCCAACTGCAGGAGGAAAGCTGAGTCCGTGAAGGAACAAGCATCTCAGCACTAGCAGGGGTCTCCACACGGCTGCTCCAGCACCCAGGGCTGCATCGGGATAGGTCCATGTAGCTTCTCCTTGGTGATGTCTTGTAGGAAATCAATCTTGCAAGCTGAAGCAGGGAACTGCTAAGGCAGCTGCACCCGGTGCAACCATCACAAAACAAGAGACCGGAGACCTAGAAAGGCGAGGCTTCACCACCGATTTATCCCTCCGCCTTTCAACCAGACCCACATGTGATTATCGGCCAGGTTGGCACAATTAACTAACTCTAATGTGTATTTTTCAACATTTAACCCAAAATTGACTTTGCACAAGGACAAAATATCAGTTTGCTTATGTTATTTTCTAAGTATGTTGAAGGCCCCCTCTACTCAATAATAATATCAACTCCATCTGTTTTCTGTGATTTGAAATGTCATGGGCTCCTGAATCCTGCTTTTATATTCATATTCTGTGGTAGTTAGTGCCGTGTTAAGTGTTCTATCATTTTAATTATTAAAAAAGTTGCACTCAAATAAACATTTTTCTTTTTTTTTCTGTTTAAAAAAATAATTTTATTGGGGGTTCTTAAAGCTCTTTTTTTAAATCATTTTATTAGGGGCTCATACAACTCTTATCCCAATCCATACACACATCAATTGTGTAAAGCGCATTTGTACATTCATTGCCCTCATCATTCTCAAAACATTTGCTCTCCACGTAAGCCCCTGGCATTAGGTCTGATAACAGTGTGATGCAGAGGGCCTCTTTCCAAAAGTAGCCCCATTTGCAAAAGCTTATTTATTTTCTTAGACCTGATGTCTAAGAAACACAGCTTTGTAAGTTGTGTTGGTAACCCTTAATTAATGGTAAACTAATTATTGTAAATTATACAGATATTACAAATGCTTATCTAACTAGAGGTGTCCTTTTGATGAGTTTTCGTTACCATATATACTCATGTATAAGTTTTTGTATTTTTTTTGTTTTTTTTAAATCATTTTATTGGGGGTTCGTACAACTCTTATCATAATCCATCCATCCATCCATGTGTCAAGCACTTTTGTATATTTGTTTCCCTCGTCACTCTAAAATCATTTGCTTTCTACTTAAGCCCATGGGATCAGCTACTCATTTTCCCCTCCCTCCCCGCTCCCTCCTCGACCATGAACGCCTCATAATTTATAAATTACTATTATTTTGTCATATCTTAAACCATCTTATATCCCCCTTCACCCACCTCTCTGCTGTCCATCCCAAGGGAGGAGATTATATGTAGATCCTTGTAATCTGTTCCCCCTTTCTCCCTCACCTTCCATCCACCCTCCCACTATCGCCACTCTCACCACTGCTCCTGAGGGGTTCATCTGTCCTGGATTCCCTGTGTTGCAAATTCCTATGTGTACCAGTGTACATACATCCTCCTGTCCAACCGGATTTGTAAGGTAGAATTAGGGTCATGATAGTTGGGGAGAGGAAGCATTAAAAAACAAGAGGAAAATTGTATGTTTCATCAATGCTACACTGCACCCTGACTGGTTCATCTCCTCCTCGCGGCCCTTCTGCAAGGGGATGTCCAATTTCTCACAGATGGGCCCTGGGTCCCCACTCTGCACTCCCCCTCATTCACACTGTTATAATGTGTGTGTGTGTGTGTGTGTGTGTGTGCTTGATGCCTGATACCTGATCCCTTCGATGCTTTATGATCTCACAGGCTGGTGTGCTTCTTTCATGTGGGCTTTGTTGTTTCTCAGTTAGATGGCCACTTGCTTATCTTCCAGCTTATAGGGCCCCAGATTCTATATCTTTTGATAGCTGGGCACCATCAGCTTACTTCACAGCATTTGCTTATGCACCCGCCTTTTCCTCAGAGATCATGTTGGGACAAGCTGGTGTGCTTCTTCCATGTGGATTTTGTTGTTTCTTAGTTAGATGACTGCTTGTTTATCTTCAGGCCTTTAAGATCTCAGATGCTATATCTTTTGATAGTCGGGTACCATCAGGGTTCTTCACCACATTTGCTTGTGCATCCATTGTCTTCAGCGATCGTGCCAGGAAGGTGAGCATGTCAGACTGCCAAATTGTTACAACAAAGTGTTCTTGTGTTGAGGGAGTACTTGAATAGGTAGGGGCCCACTGTCCATCTGTTTCCTTAATACTAAACCTATAAATATATGTACATAGATCTATTTCCCCCTTGTCATATATAAATATACTTATATCCGTATGTGCCTGTATTTAGACCTCTATAAATGCCCTTTGTCTCCTAGTTCTTTCCTCTATTTCTTTGTACTTTCCTCTTGTCCCACTATCATATTCAGCCTTCATTTGGGTTTCAGGAATTCCTCTGGGTTACATTGCCCTTCATCCAGCCCTGCCAGACTTCTTACACCCTCCTTGCCACTGATTTTGTATCACTTGTTGTTCCCATGTCCCTGAGTTTATTAACACCCACTTCCTTTCCCCGCCTCTCCCTCTCCTATATTCCCCGGAATTGTCATCCCATTGTTCTCTCTTCCAGCTTGTTTATCCTGCCTATCCCTTCCAGGTAGACATGCAGTGACAACAATATGTACCATCACAAGACTGAGTACAATCAAGCAACAATAGAAACTAAAACAATAACTACAACAACAACAACAAAAACCCTATAAATACTTCAGGTCTATTTGTTGTCCTTTACAAGTGCTTTCCAGTCAAGTCTGATGGGTGTGCCATGCTCTGGCTCCATATCTATCCCTGGGGACTTAATTGCTCTGCTCCCCCCACTGCTCTGCTGCATGCCCCCTGTGGCTGGCTTCAGGGTATTGGGCTCAGGGAGGGCACAGTTCCTGCTGTGTGTCTCTAGTGTTGTCCCTAATGGTTCTATGGGTTCCATTTCTATGAGAAATGCTGTGTCCTGTGGTGAGGCCAGCTGCTCTGAGCAGAAACATTGTCCTCAGACCTTAGTGAGCCAGGATGTGCTTCACTCTTTTTTTTCCCTTTCCCCCCACATTGGCTCCTCTGTGCTCTGATCAGACAAGTCCCCCTTCTTGAGCTGTAGCTTCAGTGTTGTCCTCTGAAGTGAATTCTTTGGGGCGGGGGGTGAGGGAGGGTGGTGATGTCCACTTAGTTGCTAATGGGGACAACCACTCTGGTCTCTCTATGTATCCCGCCCATCTTATCTAGATAGACAAGACATAATAATAAGCAAAAAAAAAAAAAAAACCCAAGAAAGTGAAAAACAAAACAACATGACAAAACGAAAATAAAAACAAGAACTACAAAACCAATGGCAAAAATAGAAAAACCTATAAATAGTTCCAGGTTTGTTTGTTGACCTTTAAGAGTCTTTTCTGGTTGAGTCTGATGGGGTGCCACACTTTGGCCCCAAAGTCTATTTTTGGTATTCCCCAGAGACTTCATTTCTTTGCTCCCCTTGTTACTCTGTTTCATGCCCTTAGTGTTTCTCCCTGTGTGGTGGGGTCAGATCAGGCACAATTCCTGTACTGTGTCTCCAGTCTTGTCCCATGTAGTACTATGGGACAGTGAGGGATGTCCTGTCTTGTGCTGGTGCTGGTCCTATGGTCCTCTCTTTGCATTGGCTGCTCTGAGTAGGGATATCATCCTAGGGGTTTGTTGGTCCAGGATGTGTTCCACTCTCTCTCCTTCCCTCTCCTTTGCTCCTGTGTGCTATGATCAGAGGCACCCCTCTCCAGAGCTGTAGCTTCAGTGCTGTCCTCTGAAGTGCATTCTTCTGGTGGGGGGAGGGGAGACCACATAGTTGGGATTGAGGCCAGCCCTGCAGACCTCTCTATCAGTTCCCTGCTTCTTGCCAGTATGTTGTATTCACGTCTTGGCTCACCGGGTTGAATTCTGGTCCCTCTTTCCCTCTCCTGTGGAGCTATAAACAACACCCTCCCATTGGGTGGGTTAGTGTCCCATTTCCCAGCTACCGATGTCTTTTTTTCTCTCATTCTTTTCCCCTCCTTTTAAGTTGGCTGCCATATGTATCCCTGGATTGGGTCTGGCCCCTGCTATAGTGCCTGGACCTCATCCTAGGAATGTATGTTTATAGTAGCTTTTCCCCTATGTCCCTTTTGCATTTTTAAGTGTACCTCAGCAGACTCGTGTTGTACTTGTCCTTTTGTGCTTGGCTTACTTCCCTTAGCATAATTTCCTCCAATTCTTTCCATGCAGAGATGTGCTTCATGCATCCATAACTGGTTTTTAGGGACGGGTAGTACTCCACTGTGTGTACGCACAAATTTTTTAATCCATTTGTCCGTTGATAGAAGTCTGGGTTGTTTCCAAATCCTTGCAATTGTGAGCTGCGCTGCGATAATCATTGGACACAGATGTCTGGCTGTAATTTGTTTCTTGCCTCTCCTGTGTATATGCCCAGTAGGGGAATTGCTGGGTCATATGGGAGCTCAATTTCCATCTGTTTTAGATATCTCCAAATAGATTTCCATAATGGCTGTACACACCTATAGGTCTACAAGCAGCGGATGAGAGTTCCTGGCTCACCACAGCCCTTCTAACACTTGTTACTTTCTGGTTTTTTGATTTGGGCTATCTTTGAGTGTGTTAGGTGGTATCTCATAGTTGTTTTAATTTGCATGTTTCTTATGGCTAATGATTGAGAACATTTCTCATATGATTATTGGCCATTTCAATTTCTGCCCTTGTGAAACTTCTGTTCAGTTCCTTTGCCCACCTCCTCAGTGGGAAATTATTTTTTTTATTATAAGCTAGCGGATTATTGTAGATTTTAGATTGGGAAAACATCTTTAGCAATGACACATCATAAAATATAACAGTTATAAATTATGGTTGGCCTTTTTTGTATTTCAGACTGCTTTTTATTACATTTAGCTGATTTTATTTTTTAATGAGTAAACGTAAACTATAATGGAAAAGCAGAATTTAAAGATAATAGAAAATTTTCATGAGCTTTTTCGAACTCCCTCATATTTTTTAACCTTAACATTTGTCTGTTTATAATTTTAAAATTCAAGCACAATAAAAATAAAAATTAAATAACTATGAGTCCTTAAACTATGCAGTCTTCCAATCATATTTGTACACAATAGAGGAAATCAATTAAGGATTTTTTAACATTTCAGAATTCTTTCAAACATATTTTCTCTTCTCTTCATTACACATACCAGGTGTATGTCAGTATTGATCTTCTGAGACACAATGCTGTGGTTGTTAAATTCTATGTCTACCATCTCTTGCTTCCCCTTCACCTTTCTGCTTGCACAGACTCTGTTCCTGCCTCAAGAGATGCTGGTACCTGTCATGTTTCCATTTATCTTGGATATACTGGACCCTGCATCCACTGACCTGCGAACTTTCTGTATCCCACTTCACCTTTCTGTGTCATCTGGGGCAGCTCCATGAGCCTGAGGAGGACTCCAACTAGCACTAGATCAATAGACTTTAAGTTGGATTGGATACCTTCTTTATTTAAGATTACTTCCTGATATAAAGCTCTTGTGTATACATATGAGTATCACTGATTTTGTCTTTCTAGACAACCTAGTCTAATACAAATGCCAATATGGATTAGATAAACAAGAGATTTATTTAGGAAAATGTCTGTGAGTAATGAACGCAGAGGTCAAAAGGAGCCAGGGAGAATATTTAGTCTACAATGCAAGTCTGATACCAATAGAAATGAGAAGAGTGAGCAATAAGAAAGAAGATCAAACCACACAACACAGTTACAAAAATATAATGGCTAAGGTGGTTGAGAATCCACCTCCACTGCAAAAAAAAAAAAAAAAAGTTTCCCATGAGAGGAGTCTACGGTCAAGTTAGAATGGCCTGAATCTGTCACTCCCCCCTTGTTGGTCATTGCCTGAACCATCCCAGAGAAACTGTGTCCTCAGTATTATTAGCACAGTGTATCTAAAAGTTTGTCAACTGGAACGTGGAAATCAACTGTGCTGACCATGCCAGCTGCTCAGGAAAAGAGATCGGAGTGGAGGATGTCTATAGGTACAACAAGATCAAACTATAGATGATGTTAAGAAAAAATATCTCCTAGTAATCATTAATATTGTTTGATATTTATACAATAGCCTATATTTTAAGGAATTTATGCAATTAATCTTCAAAGCAACTTTTTGAGGTAAGCACAAGGATAAACATTATCCTGATTTTACAGATAGAGAAACTGAAATTCATAGAAGTGAAATAAATAGCACAAATTTGCAAAACTAGCAACGAACCTACTCTCTTATGAAATGCGACATTCCCTAAAATATAATACAAGATGTTCACACTTTTATCATTAAGGGGTAAAGTAAAAATGTCATCATTTACCTACTGTTCAAGGAATAATATAAAGGTACTAAGACAATTAAGGTGATGGTATTATTTATAACCAAAGCTATATTTTTTACTTACTTTATTCCAGAAGTTATTGCAGGTAGCAAAAAGGCAGCATATGTGTAAGAAGACAATGTTACTTTGTAAATTAACTACCCTTGTCTGTCTGTCACACTACTGTTGCTTGTGAGTTGCAATGATTCAGAAAGCTATGTCACCTGAAATTCAAATACCAACAGAATCATTCATGGTCAACAAGAGTTACTGATGCCTTAAAACCAAGATTGATTGCAAAGAAATACATGGTGATCTACCTCAAAATTGTATCCAGTGAAAACTCTAAAAGTCACAACAAAGCATTGCCCAATATAAAATGGGAAAATTATCACGTAGTATTAGTAGGCATTCAAAATACACTGTTTACATTAGTGAAATTTAGCAAACCAATGATTGTTAAATGGAGCAGGACTGCATGCCATTTCATTATATTGTACAGGAGTGTGGTAGTTACATAATCTGGTGTCAATTTGAAAGGATTATGAGTGAAGGGGGGGCGTCTAGTCTGTCAGTGGGATCAGTCAATGAGGCCTCTGTGTGGGCATGGCCTCCTGAGAATTCTGGGAAACCTCTTTTCTTCCTTGTAGGTGGGAGAAACTTCTCTCTCGGTTCATTCCCTGAGAGACAATTAATGCAAATAAAGACAAATGTCACTATGCTGATAGACCCCGCTTCCAGGGAACTAGAGGGGCCTCGTGGAGACCCCTGCCAGCGCTGAGATGCTCTACCACCACTGGATCTGAAAAACATTGTACCCACTGGCCTGTGATCGTCCTATATTCAGCACCATTGCATGTATTTTATAAGTCTGAAGAGAACTTTATGAATTAGTATTAGACATATGGGCCAATATTGGGCTTATGGACTTGATCTGAAATGGGCAGGGATGTTTTCTCAACATTCAATTAATCTTCTATGCAAATCTCTTCCTTATATACATACAAGTCTCCCTGGATTTGTTTCTCTAGTCTACCCGGACAACACAATGAGGTTTCCCTAGGTTAAATCTGACCAAACAGCAACTAACAACATTTTGTAAAAAGTAGAAAAAATCATGCCACTGCATTGTAAAGATTAAATAAAAAATCTAGACTAGACTCTTAGTTAAACATAGCCAGTTGACTATACATTTTTATCCCTAACTAAATTTATAGAAAAAATAATGAAAAAAATATGCAAAACTAAAAGGACAAAGCATAGGAGAGACAGTGGGTAAGAGATTTTAACAAACTTATAGAAGACAAGTCATGGGAGCTGAAGTAGCTGATTTGCCAGCGGAAAGGTTAAAGAGTCCATACAAAATTAAATTGCTAAGGAAAATTCTAGTTTGCCTGGAAGTATTAGATTATCATGGTAAGTGGGAATGTGGTGAAAGCTCAAAGCAGAGATTGTTTGCAAGTGTTCTCACAAAGTTTTTGTACCTGCAACACTGGAGAGGCAAAAGTTTTCCAAACATTAAAATCTAAAATGACTATTTGTTTGTTATTGAGTACTGATGAAAGCATTCTCTTGTATATAAAATGCAAAATATACATGCCTATTATGCTTTGGAAGATTTCAGGATCTGAATACAAAATTAATTTGATGAAATTTATTTATAATGATTGGTAACTGCTTGGTGGTGTTGTTAGGAGCCCTCTAGTAAGTTCAAACTCATACTGACTCAATTTAGAATAGGCAAAATGCTGCTAGTCCTGCACCATTCTCACAGTTGTTATGTTTGAGGCTGCTGTTGAAGCTATTGTGTCAATCTATCCCATTGAGATTCATCCTCTTTTTCAATGACCCTCTGCTTTATCAAGCATGATGACCTTTTGCAGAGACTGGTCTTAACTGATAACATGTCCAAAGTAAGTGAGATGAAATCTTTCCATCCTTGATTATAAAGTTACCAAACTGACTACATTTTAGGGAGGAGAAAATAATAAATCTCATAACTTTTTATAACAAGACTAGAAGCCGACAATGGAACAGACAGTGGATTGCTCATATGTAAGTTAAGGTTAAATCTGAGAAAAATTGAAACTATTTGGTAATTGTATATTCCATCTGGAGACATCCAAGTGTATATGTGCTGTTTATATTTTTGAAAAAGTTATGTGCAATGAAAGACATTGGTCTTTCAAAATTCTATCATGTGATGCCCAGTTTTCTTTCCATCACCAAGACCACATTTGCTAACTAGGGATCCTTTCTCTTTGTTTCTAACTTTTCCATACCAATCACCAGTATTTATCAAAGACTTTTAATTGTATGTGTAAATAAATTTCAGACTAAGACCACATTTGCTAACTAGGGATCCTTCCTCTTTTTTTCTAACTTTTGCATACCAATCACCAGTATTTATTGATGACTTTTAATTGCATGTGTAAATAAATTTCAGACAAAACTCTTTGGGAGAATAACTTAATTTATAAATTATTGAATTAGTGATTTGTACAAATACTTAAATAACAGTTCTATTAACCCATCTCCTTTGTAGGAAGATATTATTCTATCACAGACAACACTGAATTTTAAATAGATCCTGAAAGATTCATTTTGACAATGAATATAGCTCCATTTTTCTTGAATTTTTGAGTCCCAGCAGAATAAACCTTATGATTCTCTAAGTAAGAAAGGCTAATACCAGTCAATTTCAGCACACTGATGTACAATAAGTGGCAATGGAGGTGGACATATCTGACCTCCTCTGGCTTCTAGTTACTACCACAAGGCAGAATTCATCCATGCTCAATGATTCTTGACCTATTCTGATACCAACTGTTCCTCCTTTGGCATTCTATTTCTATGCTGGGCTCTATAATTTGTTTCAATTCCCACACAGAATTTACAAGTAATACTAAAAATTAAGGGTATTAATTAGGGAAGTTAATAGGTTACCACAGAACAAGGGAATCAATACTGCATGGATTAAAATCAGGAAAGGTGTGGTCATGGTTGTATCTTCTCACCATACTTCTTCAAACTGTGTCCTGAGCAAATAATCAGAGAAGCTGGATTATATGAAGACAAATGTGGCATCAGGTTTGGAGAAAGGCTTATTGACAACCTGTGATATACAGATAACACCACCTTGCTTGCAGAAGGTAAGGAGGACTTGAAGCACTTGCTGATGGACAGCAAGGATTGCAGCTTTCAGTATGTATTACAATGCAATGCAAGCAAGACTAAAATCCTCATAATGGGACCGATAGGTAACCTCATGGCAAATGGAAAAAGGTTGAAGTTGTCAAGGATTTGTCTTGCTTGGATCCACAGTAATGCTCATGGAAGCAGCATTTAAGATAGAAAAAGACTGATTGCAGTAGTTAAATCTGTTGCGCAAGACCTCTTTAGAGTTTTGAAAACAGGATGCTACTTTGAGGACTGAGGTGCTCCTGACAAAAAACCTTGTTATTTTCCGTGGCCTCATATGCAGATGAAAATTGGACATTGAATAAAGAAGGCCTAAGAAAAATTGATGCATTGGAATCGTGGTGTTGGAAAAGAATATAAGTACCATGTACTGCCAAAAGGACAAACCAATCTATCTTGGAAGAAATATGTCCAGAGTCCTTCTTAGAGGCAAGGATGATGAAATTTCATCTTACATAGTTTGAACATGATGTCAGGAATGCTTAGTCCCTGGGTAAGGACACCATATTTCATAAAGTAGAGGAGCAGCAAAAAAAAGAGGAAGGCCCCCAAGGAGACAGCTTGACACAGTGGCTGCAACAATGGGCTCAAGAATATGAACAATGTATGGCGCAGGACCAGGCAGTGTTTCATTCTGTTTTGCATAGGGTTACTATGGGTCAGGATTAACTCTATGGCACCTTACAACAACAACAACAACAACAACAAAAACAATGACAGCTTAACATATACTAGTATCAGCAAAAACTAAGGAGACAAACATTGGACCAAAACAATGTTGCTCCTCACCTACTTGGCTAGCAGACATGTTTCTCTTTGTTCCTTAGTCTCTCAGCCACTTGGTCCTATGGAATTTGCCTGAATAGGACAGAAAACAACCCACCTGTCTCTATCTCACAGTTCCATACTAGCAGAGCAGATGAGGACAAGGTAATTCAGTCTCAGTGACGCTCCTCTGAGTCTATGTACCACAGCCTCTGGTGAATCTTGGTCTTGGCAGGCTCTACCACTTCAGACAGAGTTCTTGGGCATGATCTTCCAAATGATCTTGCAATTTTTCTTTGTCTTCCAGATGTCTCTTATAATACTGAAGAACAGGTTTGATGGAGGAATGCTTTGTCTTTTAGCTGGCCGTACTCCCAAAGAAAATGAAGGGTGGTGTCTTAAGTCCCATGCCATGCTCTACTCAATCAGTATTAAAGATGGTCCTAAGGAAACAAAGCCTGTAACGTGATCTGCACTCTCTACTAAGGTCAAGACTTAAATCCACCTTAATCCTGTAACAGTCGATGTCTTCCAAAAGGTGATCATAGTCACAGGCAAGGAATTCCAAATTATAATATACCACATAAAGAATTATGGCTTGAAGAGTCATATTAATTGACTATATCTCCTTTATAACTAGCCTTCCTTAGTCTGGAAGCTCTGTTGAACCTGTTCAATGTGGTAACCCTGCTAGTATTTGAAATACCAGTGGCAAATCTTCCAGCATCAGAGCAACACACAAGCCACCATCATATGATAAACTGACAGATGAAAAGTCAAATGATTTGTAGGGAAGCCACATTACATAACCTTACTGTAAAGTCACCTCAGTGGTGCAAAAGGCTAATGTCATTGGCAGCTAACTAAAGATAAAGATAAAGTTGCAAGATAAAGTCTATTCAGAGTCTCCTTGGAAGAAAATGTCATCTGTTCTAGTTTTTAAAAATCAACCATTGAAATATTTTTGTAGAATAATTATATTCTGAGATACATGAGGTTTCTATGACTCATAACAGATTCAACAATAATGGATACAAGTGTTGGTGATGATAAAGATTTCTGATGCAATATTTTGCTAAAAAAATAAAATTAGTAACATAGGGGGAGCTTCAGAAAGTTTGTGAAAATATGGAATTTTTAAAATGGAAAATTTCCAGTTTTTTGGCATATAATACACATATCATACAATTCAATAATTCATAATAAAATATATTTTAGAACATTTTCTTCATCCTTATAGTTGTTGTTAACTCCCCTTTCTCTACCACATCCCCTGAGTCATTATTAATGTACCTAGGTCATTATTAATCTGTTTACTGTCTCTAGATTTACCTACCCTGGATAAATGTACAGAAAAACCATAAAAAACAAAAACAAGAAAACAACTAGCAATGACAAAATGAAACACAGAAAAACCGAAATCATGAAGAAAGCAGAAAATATTAAAAACTGGAACAAAGTTAAAGTTATACAAAAGGGACATGATAAGGTGTTACATTTTAACATAATTACATCTGCCTTAATTGAGTTTACAAAGCTCTCAGTCTTTTAAAAAGACTAGTCACATCCCTGGACTTAGATTAAAGTGGCTTGACCAGAGGTTTACTCCATGTAGGGACCCTACAAATAAATTTTGGGCTTCCGCTGTCATCCATAGTCTTCTGTAAACTGGTTTTTAAAATTTAATATCTCATCCCATTCCCTCCTCTAGATTTGGATTTTATTTATAAGTCTTAGATCATTCTTCTGTATGAATTAGCGCTCACCTTACTTAGATGGTTGTTTGTTTAAAAACAAGAATTTAAGATTCTAGATGCTATTCTTTATGATACTGGGTCACCATCTGCCATCCTTACCACATTTTTCTACAGCACCATATCATCAATGATCTCTTTATGAGGATGAGTACTGAGTAGGACAATGTCACATTTTTTCTTAGTTTTTGGCTACGATTCAGTGTGTATCCAAAGTACATCCATACATCTAGGGTTTATTATATCTGTGGAATATATATATATGTTCATATGGTTCATTATAGAGACATCTTTATCATTTTATTGAACAACATTATAAATCATCCCAATGGGCATAAGTAAATTATATTAATAGTATCATGCAGAATTTAAAGCACTCTTTTTTTTTTTTTAAAGCACTCTTGAGAAAAGGAAATTATGCATTTTCAAGCCAGTTTTTAGACCACAAGATATGGATTTTTTACTTTTACAGATTTACATGAGCAATGAGGGTTGGGGATAGGGCAAATCTTTAAAAGCAAATAATTCCTATGGGATCAAGTATCAGACATCAGAAGTCCCCAAACAAACAAATATATGGATGAAAATGATCGGGGTCAGAGTGGAGACCCAAAGCCCATCTGTAGACAATTAGACAATCCCTCACAGAAGGGTCACAAGGAAGAAATGAGTCAGCCAGAATGCAGCATAGCACCGTCGGAACACACAACATTCCTCTATTTCATAAATGCATCCTTTCCCTCCCTCCCTCCCCAACTATCTTAACCCCAGTTCTACCTTACAAATCTGGTTAGACCAGAGCTTGTACACTGGTACAGATAAGAGTTCTCGATATATGGAATCCAGGACAGATAACCCCCTCAGAAACAGTTATGGGAGTAGTGAAACCATGAGGGTAGGGAGAAGGTGGGGGAAAGATTGGGGAGAAACAGGGAACTGACTGCAATGATTGACCTATCACAGGCCCCCCGCCCCCCAGGTGACGAACAACAGAAACTTGGGGGAAGTGAGACAGCAGATGGTGTAATATATGAAAATAATAATAATTTCTAATTTTTCAGGGGTTCACGGAGGTGGGAGGTTAGGGGAGGAAAGGAAAAAGGAGTTGCTGATACCATGGGCTCAAGCAGAAAGAAAATGTTTTTAAAATGATGATGGCAACATATGTACAAATGTGTTTGATATAACTGATGTATGGATAGTTATAAGAGCTGTGAGAGCCCCAATAAAATTATTTATTTAAAAAAGCAAAGAGAACATGAAAACTGTAAGTATATGGTAGTTACGGGCCACCATACATTGGGAACCCTCAATGGAAAAGCTCAGAACCCAAGTCCAATAACCACCAATTCCATAACTTTGGAAGAACAGTAATTTATCATAGCCACATCAACTATTACTTATCCATTGGAATAACGATTAGCCTATTGAGATATAATTGTATGACAGTTTCTTAAAGCATTGGTATAATATTATTTTTTACTTGTGAATAGTTGAAATTAGGGAGATTGACAATTCTACCAGTAACCTTTGCCATGTTTTATTGCCATAATATTGGCAATCAAGACTTTAGACTCTGCCCTTTAGAGGGACACAACAGCCTTCACAGCCTCACAGAGAGCATGCTCTCAAATGCTCACTGCAACAGAGTTCACAATAGCACAAATCTGGAAATTCTGGTATCTACACACAATGGAATACTATGCATCCCTAAAAAATGGTGATGAAACCACAAATAAATTATGCAAAGTGGAAACAATTATGCAAAGTGAAGTTAATCAAGAATAAAATGACAAATATTGTATAATTCCTCAATTCTAAAGATAAACATCAAGACAGTCAGGCTTCTGTTCTCAGGTAATATAATCTTCTAAACTAATGTCCCAAGTAAGGAGGTAGTGAGTCTGCCTAGTGCCCATGAACTGCACATCACCCCCTTAGTTTCACATCTTAAACACCACCTTTTGAGAGTAGGCCTCACCTCAGTTGGCCTCCGTTCCTCAAGAGATGGTGAGAAGGAGAAGTCCCTGCCATGTAATATTGTTCTACGGTCCTCCCAAATCAAAAGCCACTCCTACAAGAATGATTAGTGCATCTCACTGGAAATTTAAGTTGAGAGGTGTGAGGGTATGTGTGTGTATGTGTGTTTGTGTGTGTGTGTGTGTTTGTCTCAGAAAAGCCATTTAAATTTCCACTGGTCCATAAATCAGGTGGGATAACCTGTTATTGGGAAAAATGCATAACGCTACTTATATAGCATCAGTGGGAGAATATGCACTGTATCATGTTCCTAAGTGATCACTTTTAGCTTCTATCTTGGCCATGGTTCCCAGGCCTTCTGCTATTGTCAACTGAGACTTTAGATTCTGCCTTTTTGAGGGGCACAAGAGCATTCACAGCCCATTGCACAAGCTTATTGAAGCAATCTCACAAATTTGTATGCAGATGAACAATTTATTTAAGCTAAACTTGGTTAAATAGAAGGCATATTTAAAGGACATTAGGCCACTGAGTAATATTTCTCATATCCACTGTATACATCAACTTTTACATATCCATTGTAATCAAGATTAAATTAGTCTATTGAGACAGAATTGTATGGCAGTTTCTTAAAACATTGGTTTAATATATTATTAATTTTTACTTTTAATAGTTGAAATTAGGGGATGTTGACATTCCTACCTGTAATTCTTGCCATATTTTAATAAATGTATATAAATAAGCAGCAATGTTTTTGTTAGGTACCAATGATATGGCTTTCTATTTATAGGAACCCTACGTACAACATAACGAAACACTGTCCAGTTCTATACTATCCTCACAATATTTCCAATTATTAAGACCATTATTAAAAACACTGTGCTAAATCTACCCCTTTGAGATTCTTCCTCTTTTTCTTGACACCTGACTCTAAAGCATGATGTCCTTCTCCAGGGACAGGTCCCTTCTGGTGGCATACACCAACAAAATGAGACAAAGGATTTCCATCCTTGCTTTCAAGGATGTATTTCCTCCAGCTGTATTTCATACAAGACAGATTTGTTCATTTTTCTAGTGGTCTATGTTATATTTAATTTTATTTTCCAACACCACAACACAAAGATATCGATTTTCTTCAGTTTTTTTAATTTATTAACCAACATTTGCATGCACACAAGGCAGTTGAAAAAAACATAACTTGAGGCAGGTACACCATATCCATCAAGTTAAAATATTTGGTTGTTAGCACTTTAAAGAGATCTCTTGCAGCAGATTTTCCCTTTGCAATACATCCTTTTATTTCCTTACTAATATTCTACTAATATCAAGAAGTCCAGACTAAGATAAAAAGCCCTGGGTGTGAGTAATAACTAATTATATAACTAGTGAGAATCATTTTGAGAATTCCTCAATTTGATGGGTAAAAAGGCCACTTAACTGACCATTTCTTAAATTCTTTTTTCATTTTATTTATATATTATCTCAGACATGGGGAAAATATACAAAATACCGTTGCATAGCCCATAGAATGAAACCAATAATAGGATCCCAATAACTCCCCCACTGTGTATTTGACCCTTTCTCCCCCCCCCATATTTCCCTCTCTCCTCCCCTCTCCTTCCTTCTGTTTTCCTTCCTCTTTTGCGTTCACCCCACAGTCTTCAATATCTACTTTTCATGTTTCTTATCTGTCACATGGGGTCAGTATGACGTCATCATCAATTGGCCATTATCTTACAACAGAAATTAAACAATTGTTTAAGACTGTCATTGCTGTTGTGAGATAATGGCCAGTTGATGATTATGTCATAGTGACCTCATGTGACAAAGAAGAATTGTCTTATAGGGTTTCCTGGCTTGTAATCTTCACGAGAACAGATCACCGAGATTGATTGCTAGGCCTTTTCCTGCAGAGCTACATTGTTCTATTTCATATCTCTTACAAGTAAGAAACTTTCCATACATGAGTGTCACACAATATCAGAACTCATTGGTGCTCATTCTCTAATAGATTTAAATATAAATATTCAATTTTAAAATCAATTACTGTTAATATTTAAGGTGATTTGTAATTAAGAGATATAAATGCTTATTTAGATGTAAACCAATATATTTGTGCTTATGTGACAAAATAATGGTTTAACCTTGACGAAAACCATTTTTATTGATGTTCCTTTATGTTCAAGCTGAAACTCTTATGTAGAAACTAAAAGTTCCTTTGACTGATGTATACAGGAACTTTCAATGAGTCACTGCAGAGGTTCTGGGCTAGTGGGCGTGTTAGACCGGGTTGTCTGGAGAGACAAATCCAGTGTCACTCATACATATAAGAAAGAGTTTTAGGTGTGGGATGCAGTGGCATTTGGATTTTATGCCATCAGCCTTGCTGTGGAGCAAAGCTTGTTCCCCTCCCACACAGGCATGCAGATTGAATTTATCAAAGCGTTAGCTATGGAAAAGGCTAGTCCCCTGCTGGTTAGGTGGGAATTTGCCAGGTCCTAACCAAGCTGCACAGGTTTTATGGAAAGAACTTTTCTTATGTCTGTGAAGGTTGGATTCAAATGGAAAACCAGCAGGTGCTGTTTATGAACAAAATAAAATCCATAGGAAAGTGATGTCCCCAAATTTTACCACTGCCACACTAAGATTCACCATGTCGATGCTCACACTACTCTCTATGATGATGTGGTGGTCCAGGTGATGGGACTTCTCTGTAGTAATAGAACTGCACTCTAATAGTAGGATTGCTCTCTAATAACAACCAGGCTTTGAAGAAATTCATGCAGACATATATCCTTGCTTCCCAGGGCTTTGTTGCAAATAAGTTCTATGCTCACAATGATATCTTCAGATACTAAGATGAAGTTTTCGGTGGCTTTGTCACTGAGACTCAAGAAGAAACTGAGGAAGAGTAGAGGATCCTGAAGAAAGACAACAGATACCAGAGGTGATGCCTAATGATACTTGAACATTCTTCGATCAGACTACCAGCAATGACTTAGTAGAACATTTAGAGGAACAAGTTGCTTGAAGAGAGACTGATCCTGAACCAGAACCAGAGCAAGAGCCTATATCCGGAATCCAAGTGGGAAAAGTCTGAGCCTCTATTAGAAGAATCTGCTCCTGAGGATGTTCAAAAGAGTTCTTCCCTAATTATGCTAAGCAAAGTTAGGCAATGACAATAGGACAAGTACAACATGAGTCTACTGAGGTACGTATAATCAGCACAGTAGTTATAGAAGAAAAGCCACTTGAAGTACAGGTAGTTGGGTGGGGCTACACCCAAGGGTGTACATGTCATTCCAACATAAAAAGGGGAAAAGAGGGAAAGGGGAGGGAGAAAAGAGGGCAGGTAATGGGGGAAGACAGTGGCACTGAGGGAGCAAGGCATTAACCCACCCAGGGGAGAGTATTGGTTATACTTCCACAAACTTTGGAGTGTTCATGCAGACCCCACCACAGTGCACCAAACCATGAGGGCAATGTAGCCACATGGAGAAACGCATGAACTGAATGGGCTATAGGACTGGCCCCAATCAGAATCAAACTGACTGACCCCCTCCCTAGAAGTATTCACGACAGAGGACAACACTAAACTTACAGGAGGAGAGAGGGGCTGGCCTGCCACACCCACATGGAAACAACCCAAGAAGGAAAAAGAGAAAGTGAGTTTCTAGACCCCATATAGGCACACCAAGCTCTAAGGATGATGTCCCTGCATGGAGCTGCTAAGGCACAGAGGATTATAGGATTGACAACAGCTCGAGACATGATGACCCCTCACTGGAGCATACTGCGACAGAGGACAATACTGGGGACACACAGCAGCGAGTGAATCCAGTCTGAACACCCCACAGAACAGTGACAAATCCGAGTTTAAAAATTACTTTCAAAAATTTTGGGACAGTGGTGGAGCAGCGAATCAATAGCTGTGGGAAATTACTTTATTTTGGTTTTGTTTGATACCAGTTCATCAGGTTCTTAGCAACGGACCTAACAGGTGTAGAGGTGAAGTCACCTGAATGTAGAAGAGAAGAAGAATCTAGCAGCCAGGGAAGGAGACCATAAGGATGACCACCCGCAGGGACTTGGTGGCCTTTGGGGTGGGCTGGGTGGTGGAATAAGAGGCGCTCCCTGCGGAGGCATGGTGCAGAAACTAAGATTCAAAGTGGGAAGGGGCATTGCTCCAAGGCAGTAAGTACCTCTTCACTGGTCGAGATGTGGCAGTACAGACCCTAGTTGCTACAGAAGAGTGAGTTTCTTGAACCAGCCATTGGTATCTTGGATTATGACCTACGCTCGTCTATTATAAGCTACTTAAGTGTGCAAACTCTTATACCTTTTTGTGTTCATGGTATGATCTGTCCTTTTAATCCTTCACTTCTAATTTTGTGAAATGATATTTTAGGAAAATGGATTTTTAAAGAAGAAGAAGAAAAGAAATACTGAATTCTCTTGCATATACAGACAGAATTTTTTTACCTTAAAGAATGAGTCTTGCTTATTACTCTCAGTTGGTGTGTTTAATTCACTGGAATATTTCTTACTTATTTCTACATGTTTTGAAAGCTGTCAGAAACAGGACTGATAAGACATTTTGAAGGCAAGAAAAACTGAAATTGTTTCTTCTTTTGAGATTCATGACTACCTTTGTTGTAGAGAATTTGTCAATGGAAAAATTGACAATTTTGATCCTTGTTGGTATGGTTAGAAACAGAATGAAAAGTATTAAATTTTTTTATATCACAAAACTATCAAAACCCATTGGTTTTTACCATTGAAATTAAAATAGTGAGAGGTAGGTTTTAAATGTGTAGAGTGTAACTAATATGATTTTTTCTTGAACTTTTGATATTTTGAGGTAGTTTTTCTGTGTATAATTTGTATTTGTTTAAGAAAAAACTATACACACACACACAATACCTCCTAAATTTGAAAAACAAAACAAGAAAACCCGGTAACTCTGCTGTGCTTTCTATTTACCTTTGATTTCATTTTTGGCAGCTTTTTAAAGAAAAATAATTTTTAAAACTCTAGCTTAGTTTTATTGATCACTGAAAGTGGGAAATTTTATAGTCCCCCTTCAACATCTAGCTTTTCACATTTGTTATAACTTACTCTGAAACTGAGTTTCAAACTGGAATGCCTTTGAAGCCCAGTGCTTCTACAGAGGTCCTCTGACCATTTAGCCTTTATTTCAATATCTCATCAGATTCCTAATCATAGCCCATAAGAAGCATGGTGACTTTAATAGGACTTTGCAGATGTGCTTTGGTGTCTGCTAGTTTTTGGTTTTCCCCCCTTTAACTCATACCCATGTGGTAAATATTCTGTTTAGTTCTGGTTCTCTTTTGTTCATGGGTATACAGTTTATGTTATTGGAATGGCCAATTGTTATTAAATATTTCTGGAAGGAAAAAGTAGCTTTAAGTATAGAAGCAATTATATATCAGGAAGGCATCCAAGCCCAGTCCAACTCTTTTCTATGTATATGATTCTAATCAGTAAGTCTCTCTTAAGACTTAGGTTGCCGCAGGAGTGATGTAGAATGGTGCACCAGGAAGTGGAAAGATCACAGGCTGGTGTGTGCAGATATATGTGGATCCAAGATCTGTGCAAACATAGCAGGATGCCAGCAGCTCCTAGGGTTCAGGTGGGTCACATGGGGACACACTTCAAAGAATACAGAGTTCAAACAGGCAGAAAGGCAAAGTGAGAGAGTAATTCCCAGAGTCCCTCAGTCTTAGACAAAAGGCTTATGATATTAAAGAGCTGTCATCAGGCTGCAAATTGATCAACAGGTTTGAGTCAACCCCTAGCTAGGAGTGTGTAGTTGACATAATCCCAACTTTCCACTAAACTGAAGAATAACTCACTCTCATCTAGTCAATGCTGGTGGTTCAAACTAAGGACCATGCAGATAGCAGCCAAATGCATAATCACTATGCCACCAGGGATCCTTACCTTCCACAGAGGGTAATAATAACATTTACCTGTAGAAATTAGCTCCTTGAATTTTTTCATGTTATGTTAACCATTTAGTTTTACTAAATTATTTGTCAACTAGCATTGGCTTGACATTACTAAGTAAAACTTTGTCCGAACCAGAAAAAAAAGGCATTTAAGTGTTAAGAAAATATTTATCCTGTCAGTTTGCAAGGAACGATGAAAGATATGCTAGCTATTATAACAAGGTGACTTCCAAATAGTGTAAGTGTAGACTTTGTTGTAATATTACTGTAGACTTTGTTATAATGTTACTAAGTTGACCATCACTCAAAGGTACAAATATCTGGTAAGTAAGCTGCTGACCAAACACTGAGGATGTGAATATGTGGGTCAGGGAGAACGTTGAACTTTTACGGAAAACATATAAAAGATTTCCTGAAAATATGGAGACAAAAGCTGTTTTGAGTGCATAATTCATTCCAGAGAAAGAACTTCTGACAACACATGGCAGTTCCGTAAAACAAAGATAGCTTAAGAACTTTATAGGACAAAAGCCAGAGAAATGCACAAAAGGATAAAAGGAACATTTAAAAGGATAAAGATAATTCCCTCACCCCCTTCTCCCAAATAAGAGGTAGTTACAGCTTTAAGAAGTATAGATTTAACATTTAGTATGCATCAACCATATCTCAGTTCATTAAATCCATTGCTATAGATTCCAAATCATAACGACCCAAGAGCACAAAGTATAATGGGCCCATAGGGTTTCCAAGACTGTAATCTTTATACAAGCAGCCTACCCCGTATTTCTCTCACAAACAGAAGATCTGAACTGCAGAGAATTTAATCACTCTACCACCAGGCTCCTGCAGGTACAATACCTTCTTGAATTCCCAGAAAAAATGTCAACGCACTGCCATCAAGTCAATTCCCATACGCAGTGCTATATCGAATTTACTTTTACTGAAATGAAATCGTCAGAGGTTAGGGCCTTTTCCAAACACACATAATAAAAAATGACAGAGTCAGAATTTAAAATTCTTGATTTAAATGTTTTATGATTCTCTCACTGCATCTTTGTTGGAACCTATGGAAACAAGGAAAGATATACAAATCCCCTTCAGCTTTACCAGTTCTTTAATAGAGCATTAGTTAATATTAACCATTTAGATTAAGAAATGATGATGTTGGTCAAAGCATATTGTTCTATGCATGAAAAGTAATGAATAATTATTTGCAACAATAATTATTTTTAATAATTATTTAAGGAACAAGTCAGGGATAATTCATAACATATTTCAGATAATATCAAGTATACCCATTGATGTGTGCCAGTGGTGACCCAAGGCACAGTATTTTCAATCACCTCATATGTGTGTAAAAGTTGGACATTAAGTTAGAAAAATTTAAAAATAATCTATGTATTTGAATCGTGGTGCTGTCGAAGAATAATGGAAGTATTATTGATTGTCAAAATAACAAATAAATCTGTCTTGAAAGAATTACAGACAGATAGTCCTTAGTGGCAAGGATGGTAAAACTTCAACTCACTTACTTTGATCATGTTGTCTGGAATGAGCAGTCGTTGAAGAAAGAAATCGTGCTTGGTAAAGTAGAGGAAGACCTTCGACAAGATGGATTGACACAGAGGCTACATTGATGGACTCCAACTTATGTGAGGATAGCACAGGACAGGGCAGTGTTTTGTTCTCTTGTAAATAGGGTCATTTTGAGTCAGAAACTGACTCAACAGTGCCTAACAATAACGGCAATCCCTGCAATGTAATAGAGACAGGACTGAGAGATAAATGACACTGATTGTCACTCAGAGTCATGAATCTTCTATTAGCTTATATGACCCTGGAAAATGATGGTGATATTACTATTTCACATAGAGATATCATATTTTAGGAAGGCAGTACACTATACTATCAAAAGAACGACCTCTGGAGAAATAATGTATGTTTGCAAACACTGACTTTACTTTTAACAAATTATGTGACTTTGGTTAATTTATTAAAGATGCTTTGTTTTGGTTGTCTCATTTGTAAAATTGGGAGAGAAATAGGATGTATTTTAGTGTTATTAAAGTAATTCAATTATATACAAGTGAAAAATCAATGAGAAATGTGCATGTTGCTGCTACTGTAAGGTGCCATTTAGAGGTTCCAACCCATGATGACTCCGTGCATCGCAGAAGTGAATCATCCAGACAATTGTGTCTATGCTTAAGCCCATCGTTGTAGTCATCATGCCAATCCATCTGGTCAGGGCTTTCCTCTCTTTCCGGCCCCGCTGCTTTAACAAACATGATGTCCTTCTCCAGGGACTGGCTTCTCCTGAAAACGAGTCCAAATATGTAAGATAAAGTTTTATCACCTTGCCTCTAAGAATCACTCTGTCTTTACTTCGCCTAAGACAATTTTCTTTGCCCTTTTGGCAGTCCATGGTATGTATATTCAGTGTACTTCCCCAGCACCCAAATTCAAACACATTAATTCTACAGTATTTCCTTTTCAATATCCAACTTTCACATACATATGAGGCCACTGAAAATACCATGGCTTGGGTCAAACATACTTTAGTCCTCAAAGTAACACCTTGCTTTTCAATACTTTAAAGAGGCTTTGTGCAGTAGTTGTACCCAATACAACATGCCATTTGATGTCTTTGTAAAGATGAACTGAGGCACAGGATGAGTAAGAGGTAAACTGAGGCACCGGGAGACAGACAAAGATAACTGACAGGACAAAGGGAGAGCAGAAACAGAAATAGCTTTATTAGGGGAGAGCTCCTGGGTGAAGCCCCATGGTCTAGCAAGTAGCCCAAGGGAATAGCAGGCTCTTCCCGGTGGTCTAGGGTTTTTGAAAGGGAAGTGGGGAGAGGGAGGTCCATGCTGCAGAGGAAGGTTTATGGCCCAGGATGTCAGCAGTGAGGTTTATGGCATAGGATGCAGTTTATGAGCTCTGGCAGGTAGGGTGTCTGGTAATTGGGGACTCAGGTATCCCTGGCGCAGTTTCTCCGTCTCCTCATTCCAGGGGGCAACTGCTGACCTTCGGGGCATGTAGGGAAGTGGGGCCCCAGTCTGCCTCAGCTTACCCCAATCAGTCTTGACTGCTGCTTTCATGAGCATTGATTGTGGATCCAAGCAAGTGGAAATCTTTGACAACTCAATCGTTTTTTCCATTTTATTGGTCCAGTTGTGCAGATTTGGGTCTTATTTAGAATCCTCACTGATGGCTGCAAACCATCATTATCAGCAAGTGCCTCAAATCTTCTTCACTTGTTGCAGCGGTTCTCAACCTGTGGGTCGCGACCCCTTTGGGAGTGTTGAACGATCCTTTCACAGGGGTCACCCAATTCATAACAGTAGCAAAATCACAGTTAAGAAGTAGCAACAAAAATAATTTTATGGTTGGGGGATCACCACAGCATGAGGAACTGTTTCTCATCAGTGTTTCTCACATCTCTCCTAGGGATCTAAACACCATTATTCTGAAATCAATTTTTTGTAGTTCCAGTGCATCTCATTTCAGAGTACTTCATTGAGTTTTGGTGATTTTCAGTTGTTTCAGTTTGTTTTTCTTGATTTTGTTTTGATGAACTGAATTTGACTGATATTTCCCCAGCATTGTGCTCCAGCCAATACTGGTGTGTAGGCTGCTGGATTTTGTGAGTTACAAGAGGTCTACCATGAGTCAGAAAATATGTGGTGAGGAAGTGAATGAAATGGGAGCGAGTAGAGAAGGTGACAAGGAAGAACAGAAATAATAATAGAAAAAGTATTAGAAAAAAAATGAACTGAAGATGGATCAAAGACCTAAATATAACCCCTATAACCATAAGGTTTATCAACAAAAACAAAAACAAAATCAAGGTACCCAATACAAGGCATAAATACACTATCAAACATGATGAAAAGTATCCACATTATAGAAGACAAAATGAAAGCCTGGGTTGTCTTAAAAATTTGACATTTATGTACATCAAAAGCCTTTATCAAAAGAGTTTAAAGAGCACCCACATATTGGGACAAATATTTCGTAGAGATACATCAGATAATGTGCTAATACCCCAAATCTATAGAAACCTACAACATTTTAACAAGAAAAATACTAATAACTCAATCAAATAATGGGAAGAAGACATGAATATACAATTAACCAAAGACATTATACAGGCAGCCAAAAACCATATGAATAAATGTTCTTGTTGATATACAATAAGAAAAATACAAACTAAAACAACAACATGCCACATCATACTGATGGTTTTAGCAAAATCTTTTTAAAATAGAAAATAATAAATGCTGCAGAGGATTCAGAGGGACTGAAACATTCATACATCCTGGGCAGGACAGTAGAATTGTTTAAACACTATGGAACTCAGTGTGACACTTACTTAAACAAATGCAAATACAATCACCGTATTATCAAGCAAACTTTCCACTGGATATTTTAGCTACACAAGTAAAGAATACAAAAATAACAGATATATATGTGCACATATGTTTATAGTGGAAATTTCCATAATAGCATAAGCATGACACCAACTAAAATTTCTGATTAGAGAGTACTGGTTAAACAAACTGGTACATTCATACAATTGAATAGTATGCATCAATAAAAAGACAGTAATAACTCTCTTAAACACCACAGCACTTCTGAAAAACTGGAGAACAGTATGCTTAGCAAACTTAGTCAATCTCACATATTTTTGATGACACCACCATTCTAATGAAATCAAAGAAAATAAATGTGTTTTTCACAGCTAAAGATAAGACTGAAGACTATAAAGAGGGCAGTGATGGGGACAGGGACATTGAGAGAGGAGGGAGAGGAAATTATAGTGGGGGCGGGAAAATTGAACTACGTTTATGGGTGGTTTAACAGGATATTACTGATTTTATATGTTGAGATGGGCTGTGAAACTACACAGAATATGGTTAGACAAATGGCTCGAGAACCATATGAGGCTCTTAAGAGACATGCACGTGGCTCTGAAGTAAAATTGATAATGAAAATAAAACAATCATAGTTTCACTTACAAATATTCTGCGGTACAGAGGGGAATTGGAAGCGCAGGGAATGTAGGACGGAAGAAACTCTCAGGACCGGGGGTGAAGGGGGCGATATCAGGAGGGAAAGGGGAGGTAGTAAGGGGGAATGGATCACAGGGAGCCACATATGGCCTCCTCTCTGGGGGACGGGCAGCAGCGGGGTGGGTGAAGGGAGGCGCCGGACAGTGTAATGTAAGATACAAAAATAATTTATAAATTATTAAGGGTGCATGGGGGAAAGGGAAGGGGAGGGGGGGGAAATTTTTTAAAAAAAGGAAAATGAGCGGATTCCGGGAACCCAAGAGGCAAGAAAATTTTGGGAATGATGAAGGCAACAAATGTATAGATGTGCTTTACACAATTGATCTATGTATTGTGACGAATTGTATGAGCCCCAATAAATTGATTAAAAAAAAATATTCTGCGATGTAGCAACGATGAAAAATACAACTTTCCTCTAGTTCCTAAATGCTCCCTCACCGCCCCCACTATCATGATACGAATTCTACCTTGCAAGTCTGGCTAGACCAGAGGATGTACACTGGTACACATAGGAACTGGAAATACAGGGAATCCAGGGTGGATGATCCCTTCAGGACCAGTGGTGTGAGTGGCGATACTGGGAGGGTAGAGGGAGAGTGGGTTGGAAAGAGGGAACCGATTACAAGGATGTACATGTGACCTTCTCCCTGTGGGACAGACAGCAGAAAAGTGGGTGAAGGGAGACATCGGGCAGGGCAAGATATGACAAAATAATTTATAAATTATCAAGGGCTCACGAGGGAGGGAGGAGCAGGGAGGGAGGGAAAAAATGAGGACCTAATGCCGGGACTTAAGTGGAGAGGAAATGTTTTGAGAATGATGAGGGCAATGAATGTACAAATGTGCTTTACACAATTGATGTATGTATCGATTGTGATAAGAGTTGTATGAGCCCCTAATAAAATGATTAAAAAAGTATTATTCTGCTAATGGTGATTTTCATTAGTATGTAAACATTTATTTATAGCTCTCCATAATTTTTAAAGTCTTGGGAGGGACAGGATTGGCCGTTCCTCTCAAAAGTTTGCCAATTCCTGACATAGAGTATGCTTCTTTAAAAACAACAACAACAACAATAAAAGGGGAGTGAATTCTCATAGACTTAAAAGCCCTCTAGATTCTTTACCCTTCAGAAGTAAATATTGGCCCAAGTGGTTTAAAAATGAGGAAGAGTAAGATTGAAGTGGGCTTGGAGTCTTTAGTGACATACAAGTTCATTTACAAATAAAAATATAATAGTAGTACCAGGACGGGTTCGGTTGAGTGTGTTGAAATGGAAGTTGAGAAGGATTGGCTTTTGCAAGGGCATGCTTGGCCTGGATCAATCAGTCAGACAAGTCAGCCTTAGTCACTGATATATATATATATATTTTTAAGGGGCAGTGGTGTCATGTGCTTCTCTTTCATGTTGACGTTCTGACTTCCACCAATCAAAATAGTCCCTTTTGTTGAGTACTTTCCTATGTTTGCTGAGGAGCTCTACCAGTTCTTGTTATCTGACTCACATTTTCAATGATAAATTTGGATTTTTGTTTTCCTTGGATTATTCTAATATATAGCTCCCATTCCAGCATGAAGTTGTCAATCAGCCAATCTCAACTTTTTCAAATATGAAAGAAGATGACAAATCTGTTGTTTTCATATGCTTCATCTCTCAAGAAATTGATTACAATTATTCCTTTGCCACTGTCACAAACTTATTTGCTGTCAGGGGTTTTGAGAGTTTTATCAGGCATCTATACTAGCACCAATCCTAATGTGTACATTAGGATTACCCTATTACCCAATACATACCCTATTCCTTTTCTATGCTTTATTGCTTATGGCACAGAAATAAAAATGTACAAGTGCAACACTGAACATAAAATAATAACCTGAAAAATCTCAAAAACCAGATAATCTATAAAGTGAAAATAATCCCTCTTAAAATAAGATTTTTTTTCAGTCCCTTTCCACCTTGTTTTATGCCTTAGAGGTAATATGGGTAAGGACTCCTTTTGTAGTTGATAATATAGGTAGACTTGGTTTAGCTCTGCAGGTTATAAAGCAGGATGAAAATCCAACTTCTAGTCTCATAGCAGAGAATACCATAACAACCTTCACTGTGCTATTAGGGATTGCTCTTTTTTGTTGTTGTTATTTATTTTGAAGGGATAAGACAAACTATCAAGCAAGGGATTTTGTTATCAGTTGTGAGTCAACAAATAGTCTCCAGGAAGAAAAAGCTAGCACAGAAACTGGATAAATGAAAAGAAATAAAATTATTTTAAACTAATTCATACTTCAAGGAAGGTTTTCAAACTATGATTAAGCTATTTATTTGAACTATTGGGTAAATTATATCATTCACATAGCTTTTATCGCATGCCATATGGACCTATTTAATTAACCTTCATATGCTTTTGCCTTGACTCCCATTTTACAGTTTCTAAAACCCACAAGAGCAATTTTACAATGTTCATAGGGTCACTATGAGTCAAAATTGACTCCCTAGAATGGACTAGTGGAAGCTAAGTTGTGGGGCCCACTTTTAAATTCTATTTTCCTTTATGGCAAATACAGCATATTCTAGATATTGCTAGGTGTGCTTAAGAATCATTGTATGTGCCTGAAAAGTCCAGTCAACTGTTCACCTAACCAGCACAAAAGCCAATTATTAACAACCTCCCCAAATCCCTGAACTCCTCCATTACTCCTTTCAAACCCTAACAATTACCAAATGACTTCCTCCACTATTTTATAGAGAAAATATGAAGACTACAGTATAAATTCACTGTTTCTAGCTGACTCTCCCTTTAATCACTTCTCTCTCTTTCATTATTCCCTTACCCTTACCCCTGCCTGTGGTACACTAGCAGACTCTTTTTGCTCTATGTAGACTCCAATATAATACTTGATGAAATATTGTACCTGCCTCCTCCTACAGAAGTCATTGGCAGCTTTCCATGCTGGAAACATTACAGAGGGGCTGAGGAAGTTGCTGTTGGAGGATTTGAGTAACAGTTTAGGGTTAAATATACTACGTCTGGTTGTATTACTCAATCTTTTGGGGAGAGGGGGATGAATTTCCACTCACCATTATCAATGGCTTTTATTTTTAAAAGATTACAGCTGAACAAAGTGATATTCAATTATCTAATATATTTCCTTTTCTAATTGTATGAATTACAACAACAAATTTTCCAGACAGAAAACCTTCCACCATTTATTATATTTTTCACTAATATATCTTCTTCCTCAAACTAGTTAAAAATTTTTACATTTGATGTTTTATTTCAGACAAATGTTAGCATGTTTTCTCATCTAAGAGTATAAAATACAGTTTGGACTTTGAACAGATAAACAATATCGTTAAACTGCGGCTTCACTTTAGAAACAAAGAGAAGTGTACTTAACATGCAGAAAGAGATACTTCATAGCAAAACTTAAATCATACAATATCTGAGTTGGAAGGGAATTTGGAGATCATTTCATACAAAATGTTCAGTTTGCACCCAAGAAGGCAACGTGACTTAGAGATTCTTTAGAAATGCGATAGGATGGTGATGAAGTAAGATATATCCTAAAATCAAGCATTACTTTTACTGTACTAAGTTTTCTCTTTCACATGATAACTGGAAGACAATTTACAAAACAGAAAGAATAGAATAATCTAATAACTGTGACTTATTTTTTACTAGTTTTTATATTGAATTGTGTGAAGGCTTAGTTTTATAACCTATAATTCATACATATCTTCCTTCATTTAATTGATTACAATACCCATAATGTGACATTACTTGTCCGACAACCTCTCTGTGCTTTCTATTTCCATTATTTTTCTCCCTACTCTTCCTGAACTTTATCCTTGGATAAATGTTGTCTTTTTATTATTTCTATCTTATTAAAATAGTAATGCTTATATCCAAGCCTTACATTTTTTAAAACAAGGTATTTAAACTGATTGCATAGCATACAGACTGTGGCCCATGGAAAGGTGTTTCATCTCTACTAAGTTTCAGTAACAAATCAAAAACTGCTTCTCAAAAGGAGAGTAGGTATCTGCAGAGACTAGGAGGGCTTTGCTTCAAAATGCCTAGGGACTATGCTGTGATTCAACAATCACCTGCCAAACACTTCAACCTTCATTGGTATCTGCCATTTACAATTTGAGCACATGCGATCAGCTACATCATATGGCCCAAGTGGAAGAGCCTGCACAACAAACTCAACCCATTTTACAGCCTTCTTTTGTTCTGGGTCCAATTCACACTAGCAACTTTTCCAATAACTTGATAGATATAGGCTGGAGAACACACCCAAAAATGGGGTGTGTGCCTGCAAATTCCAAAGAAACATACCAGGCATTGTGCTACCCACTGGGCCCACTATGAGACAAACCTGAGCTATGAATCCATTAATAACTTTATCTTCATACACCCCCATTTCAACTGGTAAGTATTCAAAATTGTGTACATTTTCGGCGAGATGTAGTGGGGTCCTTCTTCAAAGGGCTCTGGCCTCCCTTTCATTCAACGAGTTGTGGGTCTGTAAACTGACTCAAGTCGGGGAATTAATTGAAGGGCAGTGACACACTATTCTGAATTTTCAAGTTAGGCTGCTGATCATTTGACCTAGAATTCTTCCAGTTTTACATACCAAGCAAATATTTAGGTGGTCTCCCATTCATTTCACTTCTAGGGACCCCTGCCTAAGTATCACTGTTGCTTAAGGCCAATGCCTTATGTCCATACAAGTCATGTTATACTGATGACTACTTAAAGACTTCAATCCATTATAATAACCATGCCGACCTTGTTTCTGCTTCCACTTAACCCGTATTATCATGACCTAATAAGCCTCATATTAACTAGGTGTCTTAATTCAGTAGGAAATTTCCCATTGTTAAGTTTGATTTACAGAAAACAGCAATCACAGCAGTCTTTAGAGATGTTGGGGTTCACTTCACAGATTTTTTCCTGACTTGTGATAAAAGTTGTGTCCTCTGGGCACTCCGTGTGTGGACCTTGTGGTAGTTTCACAATTTCACGTCAACTTGATAAAAAGAATGAAGGGGAGGAGTCTAGTCTGCCAATCAGGTCACGGCCTTATGATCTCTCCTTATGGGCATGGCCTTCTCATGAGGATTCTGGGAACTCTCTCTCGTTATTCTGCCATGAGAAGAGGCAGGACTCTCTCTTCTCCCTTCTCCTCTCTCTCTTTCTTTCTCTCTGTCTCTCCTTCTCTCTCTCTTTCTCCTTCACTTTTCTGTTGACGAGCCACATGGAGCCACACTGATGACAGCCAGGGACCTGGAGGTGCTTTCATCAGCACTGGATCCACAAGACTTTTCACCCACCAGCCTGTGATCATCCTGCATTTGGCATCATTGTGAATGGCTGTGTGAGTCTCAAGAGGAATTTATAGATTAGTATCGGACATAGAGGTTAATGTCAAACTTATGGACTTGATCTGGACTGGGAGGGATGGTCTCTTGATGCATCATTACTTCTTGATATAAAGCTCTCTCTTACACATATGTGTCTATAGATTTATTTCTCAAGTCAACTGGACTAACACAGACCTACAGATTTATTTTGATAAATCCATGATAACAGGTCAATTTCCCTAAGCTTATGGATACCTTTTCTACGGTATACCAAGATTGATCTGGTACTCTAACTTGACTTATTTTAAGCTATCCCATAATCCATGTTTCAGCAAACCAATGAAATAAACTATTAGATCTTCTCTCCTCTCATGCTGAATCATTGAACAAAGAATCTGTGCTTATTGGGCCAATATAAAGAAATTCAGACTGAGCCAACATTATGTTACTTTTTTGTACCATTATCCTACATCCTTAACACATATTCTCTAGGCTTTTGTCTGTATATATTTGAAAATTTTGGCAGTTATTTAGAAGTCTAATGCACTTTATTTTGGGTCACAATTTGTACTTTACCTTATGGGACTCGCTGTTATTTAAAAAGCAATACGGGTGATGAGAGTATTTCCTGAGAACATTCAGCAAAGTCTTGTAAGGCATCTGTCTCAAGAAATGCTCCAGACACATCCTCAGGTGTCATATCAGCATGCACAATTGGTCTAATCTCCTTAAATGTGGGTGGAATGGATAATGGCTTTATTGTTAATGAATTAGTAGGTGTGTTAGTCTGAGTAGACTAGAGAAGCAAATTCATGGACACACATATGCATATAAGAAGAGCAGTTGAATATTGAAAAAAACATCTTAGCCCAGTCCAGATCAAGTCCATCAGTCCAATATTAGCCCATATGTCCAATACCAATATATAAAGTCTTCTTCAGGCTCACAAAATACATGCAATGATGCCAGATGGAGGAGGATCACAGGCCAGTGGGTTGGAAGTTTTGTGGATCCAGTGGTGTTGTAAGCATCTCAGCGCTGGCAGGGGCCTCCATGTGGCTTCTCTGGCTCCAGAGTTCTCGTTGCATCAGGGTAGGTCCATGCGGCTTCTCTAGGTTGTAGCGCCATGTGTCTTGTCAGCAGAGCATCTCTCAGGAAGTGCACAATGAGAAAGAACTGTCTCCCACCTCCAAGGAGGAAATACAAGAGTTCCCAGAATTCTCAGAAGAAGGCCATGCCCACACAGAGGCCTCATTAGTTATATCTTGATTGACAGGCCAGCCTCCATGCCTTCACTCGTAATCCTCTCAAATTGATGCCAAATTATGTAACTACCACAGTAGGCGAAAGTGGAGAAATCTCTTCAGATGGGAGGGGTGGTGCTCTTGTTTGAAGTGATTCAATGCAATTTAGAGGACCCATGTTCTCATCTTCCCGATTATATGCTCATAGGCCTCTATTTCAAGTTTCAGGTTCCCATTTACTCCAATTAATGGCTTCATTTTAGCATGATACAGTATTCAAGGTTGACAATTCAGTTACTATTGTATTCTGCAATTACGATAAAATTCTGAGTTTGCTTTTGGAAATATTTGCTCTTGTTGAAGCTACCGTGACAATCCATCTCCTAGAGAGTCTTCCTCTTTTTCACTGTCCCTGTACTTTACCAAGCATGCTATACTTCTCCAGAGCCTGGTATCATTTGATAACATGTACAAAGAATGTGAGACAAAGTCTTGCCACCCTTGCCTCTTATGAGAACTCTGGTTGTACTTCTCCCAAGACAGATCATTTTTTACTTTTAGCAGTGCATGGTACTTTCAGTAGTTTTCTCCAGCACCACAATTCAAAGTATTAATTCTTCTTTGGCCTTCCTTATTCAATGTACAACTTTCACATACATATGACACAATTGAAAATTCTATGACTTGAGTTAGGCACAACTTAGTCCTCAAAGTAACACCTTTGCTTTTCAATACTCTAAAGAGATCTTATTCAACAGATTTACATAAGACAACACGTCTTTTTTTAATTATTAGGAGTTAATACATATATCACATAATTCCACAGTTCAATCACATCAAGTACTATTGCACAATTGCTACCACAATCAGTTTCAAAATATTCCTTTGCTTCCTGGACTCCTTGACATAGGCTTCCTTTTATCACCCACCACCACCTCTGTACCTGCAGATAATCTTATTCTACTTGCTGCCCTATATGTTCATCAATTCTGGGTTTCAGATATTGAAAAATAAACCCACAAAATTATAGCACAAATCCAAGAGGGTGACCCCCAACAACACAACACATCTGAGATCAAAACCTTAATATGAATAACAAAAAATGCTGAAAAACAGATCAGCTCTAATGTGCATCAGTGCAGGGGTGGTGGTGGTGGTGGTTAACTGACAAGGTTTCAACCATTCAAGTTAGGTTTATCCTACTGATTTTCAGTAGTCATCTCTCCAATACAATGTGTTTAGTAACCACTTTCCTCTCATCCCTCTAGTAAGGGTAGAGGGAAATCACTGGAGCCTATTTCCTATGTCGATCCCACAAATGTATCTTGAGTTCCCAATGTCAGCCATAGCCTTCTGCAAACTGGATACTCACAATTTTGGCTGTGACTAAACACCTCCTTTGACTTAGGTGACTAATGTTCCTTCTTCCATGTGGACTTAGTTGACCTCTCACTTAGAGGGCTGCTTGTTTGGAGACTATCCTTTAAGAACCAAGACACTATTTTATCCAATAGCCAGTACCACCTAATTTCTTCACCACATTTTGCTACAGCACCCATATCTTCTATGTTCCCTTCCTGAAGGTGAATATTGATCAGGGTCATGATATAAGAACTAATTGTTCTTAAGTTAGAGACAGAGATCATCTCAGAAAGGGGAACACACAGTGATATGATTTTTGTTCTTTGATACCTGATACCTGATCACTTTGACCCTCATGATCACACAGGCTGGTGTGCTTCTTCCATGTGGGCTTTGTTGCTTCTCAGCTAGATGGTCGCTTGTTTATCTTCAAGCCTTTAAGACCCCAGATGCTATATCTTGTAATAACCAGGCACCATCAACTTTCTTCACCACATTTGCTTATGCACCCGCTTTGTCTTCAGCGATCGTGTGGGAAAGGTGAGCATCATGGAATGCCAGGTTAACAGAACAAAGTGTTCTTGCATTGAGGCAGTCCTTGAGTGGAGACCCAAAGTCCATCTGTGACCTTAATACTAAACCTATAAATATATGCACATTAATCTATTTCCCCATCTTCATATAAAAATATATTTATTTATACATATTTATATATTTACATATGTAATGCCTATATTTAGACCTCTATAAACGCCCTTTGCCTCCTAGTTCTTTCCTCTATTTCCTTCTACTTTCCTCTTGTCCCATTATCATGATCAGCCTTCATTTGGGTTCCAGTCATTCCTCTTGGTTATATTGTCCTTGATCAAACCCTACCCTACTCTTACACCCTTACACCTTCCTTGCCACTGATTTTGGATCGCTTGTTGTTCCCTTGTCCCTGGGTTGGTTAACACCACTTCCTTCCCCCTACCTCCCCTTCTGCCATTTCCCCCTGGAACCATCAGTCCCCTTGTTTTCTCCTCCAGATTGTTTATCCAGCCTATATTATCTAGATAGACCTGCAGAGCTAATAATATGCACACAAAAAAACCAAGACAGAGCAAAACAAAGCGACAAAAGAAAACAAAACACCACCAACAAAAAAAAAAAAACCAATGACACAAAAAAAGGAAAAATCTGTAAATAGTTCAAGGTCTGTTTGCTGACCTTTAGGAGTGTTTATCAGTCGAGTCTGATCACTGAAGACACATGAGTGCATAAGCAAATATGGTGAAGAAAGCTGATGTTGCCCCGATCAATGTGACCCATTGATGCATACCACCAGGGACACTCCCCTCCTAGGGTCCCCCAAAGTATTTTCTGTCACTTTCCCCCAACTGGAGATTGATCCTCCCGCTTTTTATACCAACAGTCATGCATTTATGTTCTCCCAGACTTGTTTACTCCCTCTCTTCTCTCTTAAGTTGTATTTCCCATCAATATCCCTCATCCTTCTGATTGGGCTGTCTCCCTGTCCAGTGGGACCTCATCATAGCATGGCAGACACTCAGTAGACAAGTTCCTCTTCCTGTCCCTTGAACATTTGACTCCAGCTGACCGGAGGAGCCCTCCAGTAAAGTGACCTTCAAAACACTTACCTAGAGCAAGTAGTGTATGGTTCATTGGCACCAGTCAGGCTCTCTACCAGGCTGTCTGACTACCCTGGCGAGCAGACTGGATGCCCCATAAGCCTGAGCTTGTGCTTGTCCTGTTGCTTGTTCATACAGCAGTGGACCCATACATATAGTATCTGTCGTTTTGTGATTTACTAACTTCACTCACAATAATGTCTTCCAGATCCTTCCATGTCTTGAGGTGCTTCATATTTTCCTTGCTGTTTTTAGGGATGCATAGTATTCCACTGTGCATAAATACCAGAGGTTTTTATCCAGTCTTCTACTAATGGTACTTAGGCTGTTTCCAATTTCTTGCTATTTTGAACTGTGCTGGAATGAATATGGGGGATCATATGCCTGTGATCTGTTTCTTATTTCTTTGGGGTATATGTTCAGTAATGATATTGCTGGGTCATATGATATTTCAATTGCCAACTGTTTTCAGAATTGCCACATCAGTTTCTACACGGGCTGCATATATGTACAAGTTCACCAGCAATAAATAAGTGTGTATAAGTGTTCCAATTTCACCACACCAGCATTTATTGGTCTCAGTTTTTAAAAATTGGGTATGGTTTTTGGTGTTAGATGGTATCTCGTGGTTGTTTTGACTTTCATTTCCTGGACAGGTAGTGAATTAAAACATTTTCTCTTGAGTGCTTCTTCCATGAACATGGATTATGTATCTAAGCAAGACAAAATCCTTGAGATCTTCAAAAAATTTTCTATTTATCATGATATTACCTACTGTAAATATAGGCACACATAATTCATGTTTGTGGGTCATATGTTCAGCCGGAGGCTTCTGTGGCTTGCATAACTTCTGGAGTTATTGAATCTAATATAGGAAGGGAAACCTCAGGATGATATCAGGATGCAAAGAAGAATAACTCAAAGCTTGGCAAGTCAGATGGCAGGTCAGATGACAAGAGTGCTGATAGTTTCTGGAGTCAGCAGATAATATGGCAGACTGTTGACACAGGTCCAAACAACCCATGTTCAATGAACTACATGCAAGACCAAGACCCAGCACACACACACACACACACACACACACACACACACACACACACACAAAATAAGCAAGTTATTTCATGCATCTATTTATATAGTAAGCCAGACTTCTGCGGGGTGAGAAGGAATTGCTTAAGATTACATCAGAACTGTGATCTAAATTGCTTTTTTGCATCCCACCCTAATCTTCTTATCACTGAAGATTCCATTATGGAGCTGATTGCATTGTATTAGATAGCATCATAGGGGCTTACTAGGCCTTCACTGTCAAACCACAGAGAAACTTTGCCCAGTCACCTTGACTCAAAACCCACATATCACAGTTGGAATGATGTTAGTCACTGTCTTTCATTTACTAAACATAATGGATCAGGTGGGGCCCTTGTCCATTCAATGAGATGGTAGGAGGAGCATGTGTGGATGGGTAGTGTTAGCAAGACTGTTATCTCTCACAGGTTAGGGAAAAAAGTAGAAGATAAGCAAAAATGATAATAATAAATACATGAAAAAAGTAAATAACATCAACAAGGACAAAGAAAATTAAAACTAAGAAAATGAACCAAAATGGGAAGAATAAAGAAAAGTTAAGAAAAAGGAATAGATAGTCCAAAGTTGAAGGAAGGAATAGTATCAGAGAGATATCTGTGAGAATCTGGTTTGCCAAAGGCTATCAATGAGAGTGGGAGCCCAAGATACATTTGTGGGATCAACATGGGAAATAAGCCTCTAGTGACTTCCCCCTATCCATAATAGAGGGATGGGGGGACAGAATACATCGGAGATATGAACATAGAAGATAAAAAAAGATAAACCTTATTTGAATGGTTAAAACCTTGTTAGTTGATTCCCCTTTCTGATGCACATTAGACTTAGTCTAGTTTTCAATATTTTTTTTTATTTCTTTGTTTTTGTTTGTTCATATTAAGGTTTATCTCAGATGTGTTATATCTTTGGGGGTTCCCTTCTTGAATCTGGGTTATATGTTTTTTTCTGTTTTTCAGTATATGAAACCCAGGACTGATGAACCTATAGGGACAGCAAGTAGAATAAGGCTTTCTGGGGGGTACAGAGGTGGTGGGGTCAATGGAAGGGAGCTATTTCAAGAGTCCAGGAAGCAAAAGAATGTTTTGAAACTGATTGTGGCAGCAATTGTACAATACTGCTTGATGTGATTGAATGATAGAATGATATGATATTTGAATTTACTCCCAATAAAATGGTTTTGTATTTAAAAAAATAACAACAAAATTATGGCTGAAAGAAAAAGAATAATAAAGAAAAGGGAAGGAAATAACAAAGTAGAAAAATGAGAAAATAGGAAGCAAGAAAATAAAAACAAACGAAAGGAAGAGAACAGTAAAAATAAGGAGGAAACTGGGGTGGGAGCATGTGGGCTCTGCACCTCCTTGCATAGGAGCTGGTCAGAATGAGGGCACCCAGTACGGACATTGTGCGAGATGAGCAGGTCACAGAAGGTATAGTGCCTCGTCTTGGAAGGAGTTATGGTCCGCTGAGAAAGCAACTGGATGGAGGCCAACCGCTGTAGAAAGGATTGACTGCTGGCCCAGAAGCCTACTGAGACAGTCATCCAGTCTGGCATGGATGTTCTGTTGACCTGTGGAGGAGGAGAGCATATGCCTACGAACATGGGATGGAGGATACCTAATCCTTGAAGGCACAACTCTGACCTTAGGGACGCAGAGATGGTTAGGGGAGTGCTACTCATCCCTGGGTTTGGAGTGGGAGCTGGCCACATTTTTGATCACCAAGAGGGTGTGGAAAAAAGAGGAAGGTGGAAACTTTCTTGCCATCAGCTACTAGTGTGAGCATTGATATGGTCCTGGAAGAGCATATTTAATTATCAAATTGTGGCCCAGGGTACTACTTGCAAAAATTCAAAATGCCTGCACTGTCAAGACAGTTGAAAGTTGAAAATTCTGTTGCCTCATTGTTTGCTGCGTTTGTTCAATTTCTTCTAGTGAGAATTCCACTCAATTCTTTATTCTTTCCTTTAAAACTCAGGGTTCTAGGATTATTATCCATATCTTTTTCATGTCTTTGTTATAGAGGGTCTGTGTAGTTTGTCTTCCTACTCTGTCATCTTGCTGGAAATCTTGTTCAGCTGTGATTTATTAGCCCTTAAATTCTTTGGATATGTTGCCAGGAGACTTTGTTCCCTGAAGAAGGACATCATGCTTGGAAGAGTATAGGGGCAACAAAAATTGTCAGGCCTTCAACAAGATGGATTGACACGGTGGCTGCAACATTCATTTGAAATATAGTAACAATTTTGAGGACGGTGCAGGGCCAAGCAGTGTTTTTTTTTCTCCTGCTGTACATACAGTCACTATGAGTCAGAACCGACTTTCTGGCACCTAACAACAACATTAAATTTAGGCTAAAAGTCATTCATTAAAAAGCTAAGTTATAATTTAGTTATATTGCTAAGGTGAACATTTAAATCATCAGCACTGTGAACATATTTAGAACACATTACCTTGTGGTGTACTGGGTCCACATTGAACCGAATACTGCAAGGTGGTCAGTTGGAAACTCTCAGCTACTTAGAGGGAGAAAGATAAACCTTTCTGCTCCCGTAAAGTGTTACAGTCTCAGAAAGCCACAGGAGCAGTCCTACCCTGTCCTATGGGGTTGCTGTGAGTCCAAATCTCCGCATGGCAGTGGGTTTTGATCTGTTTATGGTGTAGTACTTCTTAATATTGAGTTATTTTCTAAAATATAAAATAAAGCATCCTAGACTTTGTCAGAGATGTTTCTGTTTGGTGTAGGCATGCCCCTCCCCCCTGCCTTTTCTGTAAACTTACTTCAAAATGAGTTGTCTGATGATCAAAATATGATATATTACTTGAAATAGCTAAAATAGTAGAAGTAAATTAATTCCATCTATATCTCTGAGACGTTATAACAAGGATGAATGAAAGCCCACAGAGGACTGCTGAATCACCAAGCTCATAATTTTGCTACTGTAAGTCTCAACCACAGACACATTGACCTTCATTGTGCCCATGACAAATCTGGTTATCGAACTCCAGCTTTTATACATTCATTCCTATCTTTCAAAGTTGTTATTTTATTTATTTTTATCCCGCAAGCTGAGTCTGCCAACATATCTGCTGATTGCTCTTCTGTCACCTTCCTTTCCTCACAAAAACACAAGCAGAAGACACATTACGGTATAGTAGTCATATTGCAGTTGGGCAACTACTTAATTTCACCTGAAAAGAATAAACCTAAGTTTTTTTGTAAAAATGATAAAACTTGAAATAGAAAGCCTGAGTGTATTCAATTATTCATTCATTTATTAAAAAAAAAACTTTTTATCCAGTGTTTCTTAGGGCAATAATCTTGGTGCTGAATATACAGTGATTGGCAAATTTGTGTTTTTTAATAATCCCTTTGCTATATCCTGGCAAGAAGGTAATTAATATTTTATTCTAAAAGGGATCATATAAGTTCCTGAAGTCAATGCTCTAATGTGTTTAAAATCCCTAGTTCCGTATCTTAATATAATGAGACTTTTCTGGACTTTAGTTTCACAAAAATTGCCTTTGAAAAGCTGGCTTTATGAAGATGGAGAAATTGGCAAGTCAAGGATCCAAATTAAGAAATCTGAAGAAAAAGAAAAAAAGAAAATCTTGTTTCC